>NW_010099436.1:0-244 GCF_000699245.1 Pterocles gutturalis | reverse complement strand
TATTAACACAATTTTAACATCAGTTACCCCACTGGGTTCAGAGCCTCTTGAATGTATATTCCTTTTTGTAACCTAAATGACCTATTCTTCTACCAGACAGCCAGACATCCTATTTATATTTTTAATTTTATATATTACTTTCCATTTGTTTTCATTATTTCCAGCATGTTCCTGGGTTTGGTTTTTGTTTGTTTGGGGGTTTCGTTTTGTTTCTTTTTTGCACAAGCGTTGGGTGAAGTCAAGG
>NW_010099435.1:0-274 GCF_000699245.1 Pterocles gutturalis | reverse complement strand
AACCGTCCCCACCCCAACCGTCTCCAAGACAACCATCCCGATGCCAAGCGTCCCCACTCCAACCATCGCCGAGACAACAGTCCCAAAGCCAACTATCGCCGAGACAACCGTCGCCACGTCTACCGTCCCTGAAACAACCGTCCCCACGCCAACTGTTATCAAGACAACAATCCCCTTGCCAATCGTTCCCATGCCAACTTTCGCCTAGAAAACGGTCGCCGAAACAACCATCGCCACATCTACTATCGTCGAGACAACCGTCCCCACGCCAACT
>NW_010099434.1:349-10142 GCF_000699245.1 Pterocles gutturalis | reverse complement strand
CAGACAAAACCCCACACACAAAACCATAAAAAGCTGCTTTTCATGAGGTTTAAACAAACCATCCCGAAAAAACAGGCTCTGAAATAGTTGCTAAACTTTCATGAGGCTGTTCTTTACCTTCAGTAAATAGTCTTTCACTAGAGCATCTCCTGTTCACCACCACGGAGCCCAGGATTCCCTTGTGACACCACCGAGCAAATACTTAGTGATAAAAATGTGCTAATGTAAGCATCACATGAAACCAACCACCTATTTGTCTCATGATTCCACTTTTACCAATGCTGGTTTGGGTACATAAATGTTTCCACTTGTGCTAGAGGAAGCAATGAGTTTACAACTTTATGCATACAGGTAATTGGGGAAACTGGTTCAGAATGCCACTAGTTCAAAACTGTGTGTCTGTCTGTGCAACAAGAGAACCCTCTAGAGACTGACGCAAGCTGTTCACCAAGCTACTTGTTTATATTTTTTTTTCCCTCTATAAAACTCATCTGAGACTGTCTTATCTAATATAGCTGATTAGAAGTGTAACTGATAAATTAGGGTAAAATACACATTTCTTTTGTTTTCATTGAATTTTCACATTGTTTTTAATAAATGTTGTTCTTGTTAGGATCACTAGCACATGTGTAATCTTACACTGATGCCCTCAAGGAAAGAAGACTCCTGCAACCTCTGGAGGAAGGTATTGAACAGTTTGCACTGCTTTTGAGGTTAATCCAGAGGGCAGAACAGTTCTCTATACCTTCTAAAATGTGGTTTTCATGAGGTTCTGATAGGCAAACCAAGATTATCAAGAGAATCAGAAAGACCAAAGAAGAAAGATATAATGAAGGAGAAGCAGGTTGAAGACTGTTAAGTAATCTATGTTTAACTGGCATAACACTGACCCCCAAGACAGTTCAGTCTTTCCTAGTAGTCTCTTGTGCATGTTGGACAAGAAGAGAAGAATTTGTATCTCTGTGGAACTCTGTAGAAAACCAACTTGTTACAGAAAGGAAGAGATAATGAAGTCTGGCTTCATATGGCTTTGCACATTTTGACTGGGTTTTTTGGTGCCTAGTAAGTGCACACTCTGACTCTAATCTCATGATTAAGGCATTTATAGCATTTCGTCATGTGGGCTCACTGATGTCCCTGACTTGCTGAGTTCAGTTACACTTCCTTCTGACATAGCATTAACAGGGTCTTCTTTCCAAGAGCTTGTTGTCACAGAATTTTCACGAAACTTAAGTATATGTTGGTTGGACATTTGAGACCATTTCTGTCAATTTGGCTGGAATGGGAAAACTGGGTTACTTGTTGTCAGGGGGACGAGCAGACACCATGCAAACACATCAAAGTGTGCAAATCTACAGTCGCACAGACATAGGTTCTCTCACCTGCACTCACATGGTGTGTGATCACAAAAGACTAATTTTTTTTTAAAGAATGGGCTAAAGTTATTCCTGTCTCTTTGGGACTGGGACACCAACAAGGGTCTGAAATTGTTCATAATTAGCCTGGTGAAAATTCAGAGTAACACCAATTATTTCAGTACAGATCTATTAATTTAATCATGAGGGAGCCTGAGCAGAACAGGAATTGGAGTCAAATCCATTAACCACAAAAGCAGAATGCTCAAACACAATCATAAATATTCACCACAGGCAAAAGTAGAGTATTCACTCCTAAATGTGATCTTGTGATTTGCTTAGAAAAAACCACTCTCATCAATTTACAGTGTCATTGTATCAGTTTTAAACATGGGTTTTTTTAGGGACCATTCCTTGCCATATGTTAGCCTTGTGCTAAATTAGTTATTATTAAATAAATAATTTTTATAGAAATAAAGGTCAGGCAAGAACAATATAATATAAATAGGTATTATAAATAAAATAAAGGTTAAATTGATATAGGCTTCTTAATCAGTTTGGTAATCAGCAAAGGCACAAATTTTAAATAATGATTTTTGCTGGTTACATCCTTATTTTGTTCTTCAGACTATTAATTTCCTACAGGTCAAACCACACCCCCTTGTTCTGTTTCCCTGTTCTATTTAACACAAAAAGAAAGATAAAGAAGCCAATAAAATGTATACATTATCAGAAACAGGGGGAATAAAAGACTGACAACTATAAGAGATTTTTAACTCAGCAGATCTCATCCATGCAGAGCGAGGAGTTTTGTTCTGTATTATTTTAAAGGAAAGTTTTAAAACATCTACATCCTATTTACTATGTATTTTAAAAATTTGTCTGAAACCTCTGCATATTTTTCGAAGACTCTGCCTTTATACATTATTTTAATTGGGCAGCCCTGTGGATCATTTATTATTTTACATACAAGAACTTCATTTGAAATGAATCAGTTTGTTCTCTGATCTTCCCTGTCTGCCAGATGACAGAATAATTCTCTTCTGTCTTGACCACCATTATGCCTTATTGCTATTGCTCGGAAATACCTGATAAATAATCTAAATGAAAAAATACATATATACCTCTGCATTTATACGTGTGTAGGGTTATAACACGGGCTCCCAACATACAGATGAACAGCACAATGGTAAAAACCTACACTTACTGCTCAGGAACATGGTCCATTAACATTAACTAAGCTTTTAAAGTCCTTTTGCATTATTTTATTCTAAGTACTGACTTATAGAATTAATTAAGACTGGAACTCAGATCAAAGGCCTTTACTAATTTCCTTATTTATTACTGGGAGTTAAAAAATTCCCATGCAATTCCCACAAGGATGCAGACAGAGTCTGGACAGACAGACAAGTGAAAAGTGGGAGCTAATGAATATTGCTCTCCTGTCAGACAGGTAAAGTGCTCCCCACTTCCTGTTAATTCAGTTGAAACAATGAAGAGAAAAACCCAACCCACCCTTGTCTTGTTTGGCTTAGACATGAACCCTTGATAAGACTCTGGAAAACAAGAAACTTTGTAAGAGATTTTAGCTACCTTTGGCTGAGAAACTCATATGTCATAAAAATGTAAAAATAGTGGTGTACTTCTGCCACCAATGTACACTCAGCTTGATATGTTGTAGATAACAGAAAATGACCGAGATAAAGAATAATGTAACATTTTTACTTGAATATTACATATTTTACATTTCTCTACAGAAAGGATATCCCAGCAGGAAGGAGAAAGGTGGAGCACAACCCCTGTAGCATTTCTTGTTCTGCATTGTACAAAACTTTGTAGGGACACAGGAAGAGGATACGGAAGTTTCTACAGGAAAACGGAGAAAAGTTCAAACATAAACAGCATCCAAAAATTTACCAACAGTTTATAACATTTCCTTTTTCTCTTTAAATGTTTAAAGACACTTACATTACAACATAGTTTACTGTACATTTCTAAGTGTATGTATTTTTGCAGTTTCTCTCACAGTAATATCTCAAAGCAATTTTTTACATTAATTATGCAATATACACTACATGCAGTAATGTGAGCAATAATCTATTTGGTATAGCATCCTCCTTTTAACAGAATGAGCAAGTGTCAGACTAACAAGTTGATACTACAATCTGTGTAGGATTTTGAAGAAACTTGGTATTTAACCAAAGTCTCCCTGAAGACCACTTCCACAATGAACCCCTGATTGAATCCTATGGAAGTCAAAAGAAACTTGCCATAACCTCAACACCTGTTACACAAGGATGTAAGATGCAAAGCTTAAGAATGTGCTTAAGTCTGGTGTTGAATGTAGCTGGAACATGGGTTAGAGGGTTATAGCTGAAGACCTGTCCTGTCACCTGGAGCAGCCATGCTTAACTGGATGGTGCCTATGGTGGGATACAGCCATGTTAGCCATTCCCATATGTCTGTGGTTGCTTGAATTTCTTTTGTGTTAAGCACAACCTAAGAGCACATGGTTAACTCTTAAGAACTTGTTTAGTAAGTATAGACTTAGGCTTGTGTTTATCGTCTTTTGCTAAGTCTGGTTATGAAGGAGCCTACAGTTTGTATCAAAAAAGGTTTCCATATAAATGTGGGGTCTCTTGGTAACACCCAGTCAAGAGTACGCAACAATAGCCAAGGCAATAGTTGTATAACTGTAGTTTTGGCTGCACATCAGCAATCTTCTTAGAACTATAACTACCAGTATTATGTGATAAAAGAGAACCAGATGGGCAAACAAGTATTCGCTTTTCAACACGTATATTTAAGGTACAGGCAGGACAGCAGTCCTGATCTAATATAGAGCAAACCAATATATGAAATGACGTATGAACCGGGAAATTTTGGAGGAACAAGATCAAGTTTGTATTGCAAGCCTACACTACTTGAGTTTTTAGAAGGATCAAAATGCTGTCACTTTTAAATGACTTAGATGTAAGCACGTCTACACTGAAGTTTTCACACTTGTAGTTCAAATGTATAGCAGAAAACCTCTGAATAAAATCCCCTCATAGACATATGAAAGTGGTTCCATATTTCAGTTGTACGGAAGGCAGAATAGGAATGTAAGGGATATCTATGTCTTCCAACTCTAAGCACCTAATTTGGGCAGCTGAGTTAGCTGGGGAGGCTTCCCAGGATCCCTGTGTAGTCAGCAGAGAGAAGCAGGCACCTCCAGATCATTCATGGCAGCATCCTAACTCACATGCTTTGAACTGTTTTCTGAAGTCTCCGTTATCATTCATTAAGAAAAATGAGTGCACATGCACATCTGAGGCAAAGGTATTAAGACATTCATTTTTTAACTTTTTTTTTTTTGTTAAAAGGATTTTCTAGCAAGAAAAAGGCAGCTACAATTATGTTAATAGCAGTCATTTCCCATAAAAAAACACATAATGCGTGTACTTTATGGTTTGCACCAATGACTGGTTTATGGGTTAGTTTTGACTTTAAAAAAAACTAAGATATTTTGAAGATTTATTTGCTTTTCCAAGTGTCTTTTATATGAGGTTTATAATTATGTCTATGGAGTATGAGAACAGGGAGGGCTTTAAGAAAACTTTGATTATTTTATTAGAAAATGTACATCACCAAGATAATGCATAATTAACTTTGTAACTACAAACATAATACAATCATTGGAACATCATAATCAAATATACAGTAATTAGAAGATAAAAAATACTGTCATTTGCACCTAAGTGAAAATCGTTAAGTGGAAACATCTCCCAAAGTGTGTGTCATGCTGGGAAACATAAAAGATGTAAGGTCACATGTTGAAGATAAAATCTACACAATTTCATTTGCCACTTGGAATCTTACAATTAGTGTGGGCTGAACAGAAGTAGCAGTGAGTTATGCTCCATTTGACCAAAAGCATTTGAGAACAGTAAAAGCAGTTTAATTATACTCAGATGCTATGGTGATATTTGGCAGTAGAAATACCTTAGTTAAATTATATTTAGAGATTAGGTTAGAGTAAAATAGACAGATGGGAGACAGGGGGGACAAAAAAAAAAAAAAAAAAGAGACCAATAAAATGCACCTGAAGTTCTAGCCCAGACCTTTAATTAATTAGCCTGGGAAAGAAATTGCAGTAGAACAGATTGAAAGATTTAAGAGAAGTCCAGTGACCTCTGAAATAGTTAATCTTTGCAGTTAGATTAGACCTCATGGTTATTCACAGATTCTTGGAATCCTCTTTCCTTTGTTTTCATGGGTTGCTCATTTAGGTGCTATAGGCTCCTTCAGCACACAATGACAGCGACATTACTTGCATGACAAAAAATACACTGCACACAGGAGGTAACTTCTTATAAGCCTTTCACTAAGAAGAAATTGTACCCGCAGGTGATGCTTTTACTCAGAGCGTGTTGGGTCATGTGCTTTCTTCCACAACAACATGCAGGGAAAGCAAAACATTCAGGAAAGCAAAAATGTGCCAGAGGAAGAGGAGTGTTAAAGCAGCCATTTCCCGCAAACATGCCTTCCTGATCAAGCACCACAGCCTTCCGGGGGTGGGGAGGGAGAAGAGGAAAAACTTGGGGTCTCCAAAACATAATTCCCTTAAGGCTGAAGGCAGATTTCTAACTGCAACCCAGCAGTAATTCTCATTTACAGTAATTCTCACCCTCTATTATGAGGGAACATGCTCCCTGAGGGAAAAAGAAATCCCTGGGAGGATGGAAGAGGCTCCCGCTTCCTTGCCGAGGTCCTACCATCTGCACAGTAATACTTACTTCACGGTATGAAGAAGCACTTAGCCCTTCTCCTGCCTCTAACAGGAAGCATTTTAGGTTAAAACTTGCAGAATTTCTTTGTTCCAGAAACTGCGGCATGAGTTTTTGAACCTTTTGATGATGACATGCGAGTGTTTTTCCCACTAATCTGATCCAACTTCAAACAAGAGGTTTCTCAACAGTAAACGCACGTTTTCTAAAGCTCACAATTTTACTCTAGATAGCTCAGCAAAAAGCCCAGGAAGAAATAATGTTTGCCGGGGAACAACGTGCAGCCCAACCTCATGAGTTTCCACGGGTTACACCCTGGAGGTAGCACTGGACAGTATTGCAGACTTTTCTTGGCAGTGAAGCTGCCTGTGAGATGAGATAAAACTGAGGACCTGACCGCTTTGTGAGCAGTATGGATCTCCTGGGACTTTTTGCAATAATCAAGTTGTTGTCTCTGAAGCCTGTGTTTGTCCAGCTACATGAAAGTGTGAAAGAAAAAAGCCAAACCTGCTAGAGGAACATTCAACAATATCAATGCAACATTTGCAAGGCATTTAAACAGTATGTTGTGAGAAGCAACCAAGAATCCTATCTGAGTTAGGCTGTCATTCCAACTCAGGCAATTAGTTTCTACATACCCACTTTCCAAAATCCCCTGTAAATCCTCCTGTAACCTGGCAAGTGGTTATTCAAGCTAGAATTACTAGGAAATATGAGAGAAGAATGGTTATGAGTGATTCTCCCACAGAACCTGCTATGTTAGCTGTCACAAAGGCAGACGTGAATTTGAAGCCTCTTCAGTACAGAGCCTGTAATCTAGAAAGAAATACAAAATGTTCAGAGAGAGTGAAACAATGTATACATTAATTAAATATATTTGCAATTGAAGAATTAAATGGAACAATAATTATTTCCAACTGCTTTCAACTTTGATAATTACACATGATTATAAGCATCTATGTACAGTTAAGGAAAATTGTGTACCGCAAAGTGACATTACAATTATTTAATTTAATTTCATAATGTAATTACAGTGGGACTCAAGGCTTGGAGTGAAATTACACAAAAACCTAGACCAACACAGACACGAGCTTCAGCCTGGAGAGCTTAAACAGAGATCTGGAACACAGCAAATCTACCTTTATTTTTCTTGTTTCCTTCTTTTAGATTGGTTAATTACAGCAGCACGTGAGATTTATGAACAGTTTAAAAAATACGGTAGAAACAATCTGAAAGGACAGACAAAGCCTGGTTTCTTAATTGATGTAATCTAATAAAAATGAGGCAGAATTATAGTCACTATACTTAGGAATGCTTTGGGGCAATTTTTTCAACAGAAGGACAGGTTTATAAATATGAGCTCTTTTACAAAGTGCACTATGCCTAGATAAACGGGACACAGAGACATCCTGGGTGCATATGTTTGTTCAAGGATCACCTGAAACCGTCAGATTAGGACTTTCAGCAACAGTAACCTGCCTTACAGGTCGAGGGGGAGCTGGCTCCAGTTAGTCTTTTAAGAGTGCGACAGCTGTTGTCTGGACAAATCTGAGCAAGGACCAGCAATTTCCAAAGCTAAACCCCCAAATCTTCACAGCTTGAGGACAAGACCCAGGCTTTATAATTAATAGTTGTAATGATATGTGCTGATGAATGGATGTGAATCAAGGCACAGAAGTTGACTGGTGTCTCCACTGAAAACGTAACTAGCATTTTTATTACTACATAAAAAAAAAAAAAAAACCAAAACAGGTTTTGTGACTGGAATTACTTTTGCAGAAGAAAAAGGCTCCCATACAATGCAAACCTGCAATTTTCCTCATTCATCATCTTGTGGTTTTGCACCAGATAATCCTTAAGGATAACTGCAAGTCTAGATTAATTTAGGCAGGCAGATATTGCAGATGAGAGAGTTTTGGTAATCAGTCTGTAAAGCACAGTGGTTTTATCAAGCACATAGATGTAGTTGCAAAAAATATTTTCCGGATGACATCTGTAGTGCTAGAATCAGTAGCCTTGGCAAAAAGCTCCCATTTTCCTCCACTTCCAGCAGAGCTTTCTCAATCCTTCTTGTTTCCAGCATATCCTGGTGGCTTTATTCCATGAAAGAAGTTCTGCACTTTCTTCTCCAGTAGGGTAATATGAAGAGCCCTCATCCAGTGGCCATCCAACCTCCAGCATGGCAACTTTATTTAGATTTCTACTTCACTATCTAGACATTAAAAGGACCGGTGCTGAAAAAAAAAGGAAAATCTAGTCCTGTTAACTGAGTAACAACATAATAAATAAAAGAAACATTTTAATTTTAAAACATTGTTTTAAATTTGTTTAAATAAATAGTGTTATTTACTTTTTGTAAAATAAAATAAATTATACGGGTTTTGAGAGTTCTTCCAGATCTCCACACCAGTAACCATTCAAGGCAGCTCTGGAATATCTCTGCTTCTTCTCATGTTCACAAAATCAATGAAAGACAAATGTAGAAAATGAATGCTGGTACCCCCAGCTGTCAGTCCAACACTGCGTATTGGCACCATAAAAACTTCTCTGCCTGCCCTGGTTTTGCAAACCCAGCTCTTTAGGTGTAGTTCCCAAACCAAGATTGATTCCTGCACCCTAGTGACTTAAACTAATGCTTACAGCAAGAACTAGATGCACTGCACATTTTAATCTATGAAGTATACTATGTAAAGTTAAACATTTTAATGCTTCTTTATCTGGGAAACACAAAATGAGGATTTAGCAGACCTCACATCTGTATTCTAAAATTCAGAATGACATCTAAAAGGGATTTAAGTAAAATTAAAAAGTTACATAATTTGATATGCCACTACGGTGTTATTCTTGTTCCCCCATGGCATGTTAGAAGACGAGAAGGAAGAAACCTGATGGACTTCCACAAGGGACTCCCAATTTGCTCACTGCCAGCTGCTCAGGTGCTATTGACTAATGCTTAGCGGTCAACTGTGACAATAGTTTTAGTTCCATCAAAGCATACTTTTGTTCCCAGTAACATTGTAAGCAACAACCCAGTAGAGTGACAAAAATAATCATAGCTTCTGTGTCATCTCACATCAAGAACATTCTGAACTGCAGTTATTGTGCTGGAATGATAAAACTTGTGACTGTTAAAAGAAATAGCAGCACAGTATTGATTTTAAAGTATTATGCAGTGAACATCACTGATGCACTGGGCAGACAGAAGACGTCACTCAGTCTGATAATTTCCAAATAAAGTTAGATATAGACAGGACAGCGCAGATATATGAGATACACAGGAAAAGACACAAAGAATGTAGACTCCAAATACTGGAAACCTGTCCCTTTTAAATAATCCAAAACAACAGTTCATACCTGAAGTCTACAGCTTGAGGGTCAAAACTTTAAACCACATCATCAAACTACCAGTGGTCTGTCCTCAAGATATGATCCAGAGCTGGAAGATCCAGCTTTGATTTGACGATGTGAGCGCCCCTTGACTTTTAATATGTCATTTCTCTCAATTTATGTTGTTGAGCCATGTTGTACCATCTGTATGTTTTGCTATCTGTGTGACGTCCAGCTCGGGAAGGTGGCCAGCGCACCCAGTAAGCTACCACACACCCCACCAACCAGCCCCTCAACCCCCACCGACCCAAAGCGGAGGTGCCCAACGCCTCGCTCCACCGC
>NW_010099434.1:0-207 GCF_000699245.1 Pterocles gutturalis | reverse complement strand
AGGCCCTCCGGCCGGCTGGCAGCCGCGTGCCGCCGGTGGGCCAAGCGCGGGGCTGGCGGGAAGCTCCTCCCCAGGGGTGTAGCACAGGAAGAGGTGGAGGTCGGGGAGCCGGCGGAGCTCCCTGAGAGCCTGTGGAGTTACCGTTACCCGTTTTACTATGTGTGTGTCTTATATTACAGCCATGCTGCACATCAGTGGCCAGCGCGA
>NW_010099433.1:0-271 GCF_000699245.1 Pterocles gutturalis | reverse complement strand
CCATGGTCCCCCCTGCTCAGATACCCCAGGGGGAGGGGGACACAGGCTGGGGTCACCGCCGTCCCCCCTGCTCAGATACCCCAGGGGGAGGGGGACACAGGCTGGGGTCACCGCCGTCCCCCCTGCTCAGATACCCCAGGGGGACAGTGTCAAGGGAGGGGGACATGGGCTGGGGTCACCACGGTCCCCCCGCTCGGACACCCCAGGGCGGGTTCAGCCTCCATCCCAGAGCCTGGTTGAGTGTGTCCCCCCCGGGAGCCCAGAGACCCCC
>NW_010099432.1:0-311 GCF_000699245.1 Pterocles gutturalis | reverse complement strand
CCAGGGGACATGGGGACAGCCCCCGCCCCGAGGGACACAGGGCACCCCAGGGGACATGGGGACACTTTTGGGGCACAGGGACACCCCCCAAGGGGACATTGGGACACTCCAGGGGCTGGGGACATCCCCCCAGGGGACATGGGGACACCCCAGGGGACAGAGGGCACCCCAGGGAATGGGGACAGCCCCCCCAGGGGACACCCCAAGGGGACATGGGGACAGCCTGAGGGGCCAGAGGACATCCCAGGGGACATGGGGACACCCCAGGGGATGGGGACACTTAGGAATGGGGACACCCTGGGGTGATGGGG
>NW_010099431.1:0-372 GCF_000699245.1 Pterocles gutturalis | reverse complement strand
TGTTGCTTGTCTTGATGATGGTTGTCTCAATGATGGTTGTCTGGACGGAGGTTGGCGTGGGGACAGTTGTCCCGGGGAGAGTTGTCTCAGTGATGGTTGTTGTGGGGACGGTTGTCTTGGCGACGGTTGGCATGGGGACACTTGTCTAGGCCATGTTTAGACTGGGAATGGTTGTCTCGGGGAGGGTTGCATTGGGGACGGTTGGCGTGGGGACGGCTGTCTCAGCGATAGCTGACGTGGCGCCGGTTGTCTCGGTGACCGCTGTCTCGGCGACCGTTCTCTCAGCAATGGTTGGAGTGGGGACTGTAGGCATGGCTGCGTTTGTCATGGAGACAGCTTTCTTGGTGATGGTTGTCTCGGTGACGGCTGTCT
>NW_010099430.1:0-1223 GCF_000699245.1 Pterocles gutturalis | reverse complement strand
TTTTTATTTTTTTTATTTTTTTTTTTGGTCTGGGAACTACCATTCACTTCTGAGCATGTTGTCATTCCGCAGATTTGACAGAAATATCAGGAAGAGATTAACATGCAGAAACAGAGCTGCCTCCATTTACAACTACAGCTGCCTCAGATCCCATTGTATGATGTTCCCTTCAGCACTGCTGACACTTTTAAAGCTCCCTGGAATGTAAGAAGTGTAAGATTGGGTTCAAATAAAACAGGTCACCAGGGACATCGTAAAGTTATCATCTTACACATCCACTACTCCCAGTTCTGCGAGTCATCAAACAGATAGGGATATGCACTTGTTCTACTCAAAGGTTATTTCCTTGGTGTTTAAGCTTGGGGCACAGCAGCTCCATTGCCTATAAAGATGAGATCCAAAAGAATGGGAATGGAAAGCAAGAAAATAGGCAGGAGCTGGGAAGGAGTAAGAGCAGGGACCAAGGCAGGCACAGGACCCAGCAGAGGTGTCAGAGTAGAAAGGTGGAATAAACATTAATACCAGAGCAGAAGCAGGAACTCAGTCAGGTATAGGGACTACCGTAGGCAGCCAGGTCAGGAGCAGGGAAGACTTGCTCAAGATAAAAGCTTTAGAGTCAGATATAAATGGCAGGGGGGCGGCGGGGAGGGGAAGAAATCAAACCAAAACCAAACCACAGCATAAGCCACTGCTAAGCTTTTAATAGCAGTGCCCTGCAGCCCACACTCTGGTTAAACACCCTCAGGAGCTTCCACCAGTTCCTCTCAGTATCTGTCCAGTGTGATTGCCTTAGTAACCATCCCGCTGAGAGTTCAATTGCAGTACATCTCCTGTGAGCCTTAGAGAAATCTGGTGCCTTTACACTTCTAGAGAAAAAAGAAAAGAAAAAAAAAGCAAAACATGTTTCTGCATGTCCTTGCAAGCACATTATACTAAGATTTAAACTGACCTCAAACACTTTGGAGGAGTTCCTGTGTCTAATTATCACATGTAGGGTTTTTCTAGTAAACTTGGGCTTCTTGTGCTGGCTTCATCATAGATTCATCTTTAGCAGCACTGTAATTTTCAACAGCACAAAAGGAATTCTGTATGTTGTAAAATAATTTCTATCTATTAGTGACAGTGTGATCTATTCAGCTAAAGGAGGTGCTACAAGATGCCATGGTTATTTTAAAGCGTAGATCACCAAGTTATAAGCAAAGTCCAAGGTTACTGCAAGTTCA
>NW_010099429.1:5957-8975 GCF_000699245.1 Pterocles gutturalis | reverse complement strand
ACACTCTGTGATTCTGTGATTCTGTGATTGAGGGTGTATGACCTTTGTGTGAGTAAACATGGTATGGATATTTGTGAATATCCACGTAACGCAAATGAAATATGAGTGCAGCATATGGCCAACAGTTGTAATATCATGATTTCCTTATTGAAAGATTGCATCACAGCTGCAACCACAGCTGGTAGAAGATGTCAACAAGTAGAAAAGTAGAGGGATCTGTATCACAGACTGCAAACAAGATTTTCTTTCACAATAGTTTCCCATGCCTATCTCAATCCTGAACTGTTAAGGTCATCTGAGAGCTATCCATGTAGTCAGAAAGTAGTGGATCAAACAGTTCCACTAGTTCTGTGTGTTCTGTGATGGCAGAGGGAAGGAGTGGCACTGGTCAGTATATCATGGGCAGGTGAGACTTAATGGAAGGAGCCTCGGAGTTCAGGAGGGTATCTTTGTTTCATTGTAAACTTACTGAAAAGCTTTTGTTTAAAGATATCTGCTGTAATCACACTTGTTTCACAGACCATTGACATCATCCCTACATATGCACCTGCATTATTCCCCTAAAAGAAGTAGCTGATGTTGTCACTGAGGTTGTCTTTAGATTTCAGAGGAGTGTAGTTTCTGATTTTCACCATTCAGGTCAGCTTCTCACTTCCGCCTGGATGACTTGATCACTAGTTCTAGGACTAAAATTAAGAAATACATGGCAATTTACACTAACACCTTTGATTTATATTTACCATTAGGCAGTGCTTTATTTTCAGAGTTTTGTTCATTGGTTTAAACATCTTTTTCCTGTTGTCTGAATCATATATGCAGAGCAGCATATTCTTCAGTGAGTAATGGCTGAGAAGCCTTTTCTGTATGTATGGGCCTGTGGTAATTGCTGGACATATTGTAATGCTCTGCTATTAAATCACTTCTTTTTTGCTAAATAGTATAAACAGATCACAATTACCAGTTAATTTAACACTTGAAGGCTTCTGTACTGGAGTACACATGGTTCCATTTCTCTCTCTTGAATGTCTTCATTAATGCTGTCTGGTCTTTGTCTTGCTTTTCAAGTGGGCCAGTCAGAGGTAGCAGATGAGGATAACATGAATATTATGAAAATTATTTCCTTAAATAGTTCTCAGTGCTCATAGAGGAAGAAGGCATGAGCTGCAGGCACCAGATGCTGGACATTTGTTACTACCAACTGTGAGAGTTTGGTGACACATTACGTCAAGGGTTTTGCTGTCATGGTGTGGGTAGCACAGGATATGGCAGCAAAAAGTTGCTGCCAAAGAAGTTACTGCTGTTGGAAGGGGTATTGCAAGTGTTCACTCAGTATTTCCTCTAATTTTCTTTTTATGCCTACAATGTGTTGTTTGCATTTCTAAATATTCAACAGCTATAAATGTGTAGGTCATATCCAGATTAATCATTGCAGCTTATCTGCGTCAAGAGTGTTCTGTTTTTCACATGTGGTTTTTTTGCAGCTTTTCTTTACACAAGACATAATTTTGCTTTTGAGACTTGTAGCTCAATCTAGGTTAATAAGAGAGTCAGTGAGTTACCTAGAGAATCTTATCTTTCTTTTCTTACACCTTTTTTAACTGACTGTGGGATTTGTTTATTTTTTTTTCCTCGAAGGACAATTTCAGAGTAGTCCACCAAATTATTCCCAAGAGCAGTTCTTGTGTTAAATGTGGCAGGCCCTGAGGCCCCACCAGAATCAAAAAGCTCTCAGTGGACCTCATGTGACATCTGGCTGGTGTTCAAAGAACAGCCAGTTGTTGAGATTGGGAATGCACATCACCTCCTTGCTCTCCCACATTCCCAAGTGAGAACCATTCAGGTAAAGTCTGACCTTGGCTTCTGACAATAGGCAAAGCAAACAGAAGGTGGGTGTAAGGAAGAGTTATTATGGAAATATTGTTGAGGAAAGTCCCTACTGAGTTTCTCAGGCACAGTGCCATTCTTTACAGCTTCACTGCAGTGTAGAGCCTACTTATATCTTGTATTTCCTTTTCAAAGTCAGGCTGTGCAGTGTTTGACTGAGTGAATATTACTAATACTTCAACAAAATTTGTAAGAGTTGTGTTTCCAACCTATCCTAAGACAAGCCATGCTAAAAAGCTATACAGCCCCATAATTCTGCTCATGCAGTGAGAGGACCATTATAAATGTAAAGATAAATATGTAAGTAAACATGACTGTTTAATGGGTTGTTTAGCTGTGATAAAAGCAGCTTTTCTCATCAGTAAAGTGGGGTTTTTAATATAGAAAGAGAACTTCTCATGGCCTAGGACAGAGCACAAGCCCCAGAGCAGAAACCCTCAGGATTTTGTCAGGATTTCAGGGAACAAGAAGCTGTCTGTACTGCATTGCCTGCCAAGGCAGTAACTTACTCCAGAAGTTCTCTTTAAATTCAAGTCCTGTGGGTTGAGGAAACAAGCTGCAGCTATAGTTTTAGGCCTTAGAATAAAGTACAGTTTAATTTTCATGATAAAAATAGAGGAAGTGGCATTTTTATTCGGACTTATCATGTTAGTTTTTGGGCATGTTTTATTCAGATTAAATACTCTCTGAGATATTTCCCCCTTTCATTCCTAGGAAATTTCAACTACTGTGATATAATTTAAAAGTCTCATTCACCAGAGAGAGTCTGTGCCAAATCTCTTTTCTAATGCTTTCATCTTGACATAGCAAAGTGACAGTTATACTTGCTGATGGCAAGTAACTTGCACTATTGAATTGTGTGTTGAAAATTATTTTCTGCAGAAACTGTGTGTCCATTAAGAAAAGCTTCTAGCCTTCTTGGTTGTTAAGAAAACCTTTGAACTACATGATTATTGTGACCAGGAATGGCCTGTCTTGCTGAGGTTGCACCAGGCAGTTGAAAACAGTAAGGAGTGAGGTATGTAAGACGCAGATTCTGTCTCTAGTTTGCAGTCTCTGCAGCCAAGCATTTCAGCAGGTGAGTTCTTGCATCACTGCAGGGAAGGAAATCCCTTCCTCAGCCCCAGAATTCTG
>NW_010099429.1:0-5926 GCF_000699245.1 Pterocles gutturalis | reverse complement strand
GAATGATGAATGCTCTCCATTGTCAGTCAGTAGCAAATTCCTTAGTCTTAAGATGGGCAGGAGAGGGAAGTGAAGTGAGCTTAGCAGCTTTGTACAACACTATAAGCAGACATAACTGTCTGCCAGAGGGTATATACTCTAGCAAACAGTACCCATGTTAATATTTTTTCTGATGTCTTTGTGCTTTTTTTTTTTTTTTTTTTTTTTTTTTTTTTTTTTTTTAGCATCAGTGATGGATTAAAGCCAGTGACCATGTCCCCCTCTCATACTGCCACTTATCTCTCACCATCCACCGTGTGGCTGGAAGAGAGTTTGCTTACTGGTGGTTGATGAGCAGAACAGGAATTCACACTTTCCATGTTTTAACTGCTCTTTTGTTAGAATCATATAGTCACTGTTGGTGACTTGCATCAGTATTAGAAATCTTTATATGTATACCACTTCATGTCTTGGCACTTGAGATATGTTATTGTACATGAAACTTGCCTCCAGCATTTTTAAAGTAAGTTTCATGGCTGTTGATCCTGAAAATGTGACCCCTGAAGGCCTGGAAAACAGAAAGTAAATACAAAGAACATCAGATTTATTATGTCAAGTCTCATGGTATTTATTCCCATTCTGTGGTATTTTCGAGCCTGACTCATGGTATTAGAATGCTTGAGGCTGACAATACAAAGATTTAATTCACACACTCTCTATGTTACGCTGTGTTTACATAACTAGTTACGAGCGATGAGGAGAGCCCACCATGAAAAATGTGGGATATTTGGGAGGATGGGAACATCCCAACCCTTTTTTTTTGGTGTTGTAGAGCTGTTTGTAACTCTGTGAGTTGTCAACAGTATAAATGAGAATTTGTTTAATTACTTTTTTCCAAAGCATAAGCAAGGCAGGTATCAAATTGATAAAAAAAGTACAAAGAAAATACAGTACAGTCTGTCTCTGAAACTGTTCTTTCTCATTATGCAAGTATATATATTTATTTTAAAAATCTTAATTTAGTTTCCTCTTTACATAGCATTTTAAAGCCAGATACTTTTCAGTAAGTGTCAAGTAGTGCAGCCATGAAGACTGCCTTAGGACTGAAATTGCTGCTTCTGGTCACAGCCATTAGGCAGCTGTAATATGGAGGAAGTAAAAGTAAAAAACGTGTTTACTGTTTTTACTCAAAAAAACCCCAAAACTCAAACAACCCCAAAACCCCCAACCTTTGAAATGCAACAAATAGGATGACCCTAGGTGGTGTTTTAGCTTTGAAGAGTAGTATCTGGAGGGTTCTGGTCATATCTGGTGTCCAAGGCAACACTTTCAACAGCTTCTGTTGCCTTTTTAGTCTGATTCTGTGATAGGGCCACATGAAACAGCAGCTTGTCAGTAAGCTAGACAATGTCTAGTAGAAAATAAATGAGGCTACAGTAGTATCAGAAAAATCAAGGGAATTCAAAAATTCAAGCACAAGTCCAGCTTATTCATCTTATATGAACTTTTAATAAAGTAAGCTTCATCTGTACCTTCACAAGGGCTTAGAAATTAAGAAAACAGTTGGTAAGAGAATATGTCCACAGTAAGGGTGGGTGCAAAAGTGTAGTGAAGAGCAGTAGGTAATGGCTGGTATATTAGAAAGCGATACTATGATCTTTAATTTAATAAACCATTATTATTTGCACAGTTTGAGGAATCTTAAAACACTAATGTTCAGCTATAACCAAATAGGTCAATAGTTAAGTGCATTGTCTAATTGTCTAACTAATTAACTCTCTGACAAAGTGCCAGCATTTCAAGTAAGTCCATGATCTGTAGTACTCTGGCAAGAAGATATGAGATTTTCTAGTTGAAGATTTTGAAGCTGAACAAAAAGAAACTGGAAAATCAGTACCCTGTTTTGATGTGGGGAAGTTTACTCCTTTACTCTGGACAGAAGTACCAAACTGACAGGAAAAAACAGGTTGCAGGCTTCAAGGCATAAAAATTTTAAGCTGGGCTAATGCATGTAGTAGTAGTATTTAGTGTCTATACGCCCCTGAACATAACTGAAAGGACTTGTGTCCAGCTGAGTCACCTGTTTCATGGTCACCAGCTTTACCATAGAACATACTCTTTCAAGAGATCTCTCATATCAAAACACATTTCTATTAATTTTAGCTGATTTTCATACTAGTTATAATATTAAAGGAATTATCTTTAAAAGTAGGTGTTGCATGCAGCATGCATATTATAAACAGAACATGTAAGTATTGCTATGATAGAATTCATAGAATCACAGAATGGTTTGGGTTGGAAGGGAGCTTAGAGATCATCAAGTTCCAACACCCCTGCCATGGGCAGGGACACTTTCCACTAGACCAGGTTGCTCAAAGCCTCATCCAGCCTGGCCTTGAACACCTCCAGGGATGAGGCATCCACAGCTTCTATGGGCAACCTGTGCCAGTGCCTCACCACTCTCACAATGAAATATTTCTTCCTGATATCTAATCTAAATCTACCCTCTTTCAGCTTAAAACTGTTGTCCCTCATCCTATCGCTAAACACCCTGATAAAATAGTGCCTCCTCATCTTTTCTGCAGGCCAGTGTCCTGTTGTGCATTGTTATTGAAAAAAAAATGCAAGTTAATTATGTTTTTCAGAGGCCACAGAGGTGAAGAAGTAGTTCTTTGAAAATGTTTTGATGATAGGTTCAACACATAATCAACTTGTGTGGGACTTAGAAGATGGCTTACTGAGCCATTAGCAGTCTTATCAGTATGATTAGATATCCATATTAATAAACATCTGTCACAATGGCATAGCAGATGTGCTAGGTGCATATATAACATAAAATTTAAATCTTTTGATGAGTACATTCTTTTTACTACAGAATGTTTTAACTACATTATATATCATGTCATTTATTTAATTTTGCAACACTGAAAGTGCATTTTTTAAAAAAAAATCTGAGGACAGTTTTCTGATAAATTCTAAAATATGACTCTCCTAATTGAATGAACTAATTTTGAAAGGGGAATTTTATTGTTTCCCGTTACCTACCTGCAGACTATCACTACAGGTTTGTTGCAGCATTTTAATTCTGATAATCTTGATTTTGGTACCTGTCTAGGCTCAGTAGCATCTTTAGTTCCAATTGTTGTTGAATTTATAATGCATGACAGGTATAGTGTACAACTTCATGACTCCCTTTTCTAAAGGTCAGATGTCACAATCAGGCAAAAATTGCCGTTGTTTTCTGAAGTTGAGACTTGAAAACTTGATGAGTAAAATTATAAGGTATGGTAGTTTAACTACCAGAAAACTGACTCCCTAACTCCAAAAATTTCTTCCCTTCCCATGTTGTATCCTAAACTTCATTCAACTTAAAATTCATTTATCATATTTGCAAAATATTTCATCATTGTGAATATTTTCTTTGGAAAACACCAGATGAACACTCAGAAAGACAATTTTGCAGTATTTTTATATACCGTTAGTCAAATACATTAATAAATCATTAATATTTCCACAGTTTTAGGAATCTTAAAACACTGATGTTCAGCTATAACCAAATAGGTTAAGTGAATTGTCTAATTGTCTAACTTATTAAGTCTCTGACAAAGTGCCTGACATTTTGAGCAAATATGTTAGCAGGTCACTGATAGCCCAGGTGAGTTGTTTAATCAAACTTTGGTATTAATTTATATTTTTCTGGGGATGTTTCAGAAGCCTGATTCCTTTGTTGTGACATACTCGGTAGTTAAAATTGTAATTGAACCACTGAGAGGTCTTTTTCTGTCAAGTAGCTTTAAAAGCTAATAATGATAGCTCGTGGGCAGAAGTGTTGAAAAATACAATTATTAATAGCACATGTTAACACCAGAAGTAGGATAACACATGTAAGTTCTGAAAATGACATGACTGGTGATTAGCAAGATGATGTGAAATGTAGTATAGGCATTCTGAAAGATTCATTTTGGGGATAGTGGTCATAAATCACCAAATTCAAATCTGCCGCTTTGAATTTTAACCTCTGCTTTTTCGGACTCACCTTTAATTGCTGTAACAGGCCTTGCTACAAGGCGTGTTCTGGAACAGTAAGGAAATGGTCTGGATATGTATGTGGCTGGATTCTTTTAAAGAAAAAAATTAACAGATGCAACAAATTATTTTCAGAACAATTCATTTGTTTTCTCTCATTGGAGAGCTGAAAAGATACACTTTGAAGAACAAGGGGAATGTTTATTTCATTTTTTTAAAGGTTACAGCATAGCAAGAGACATATATAAGACAATATTGACTTATTTAAAAGTGACATTGTTATATGTTTGTTCTGCACTGCTTAGATTCGTGTTTTCTTCCATTAGTAGCCCTCCAATGGCTTTTTTTCTGCTTCCAGGCTGTTAATACTTGCTTTTCTAGACCATGTTATAGCTCCTGTTGAAAATCCAACACATGGTCTGCAAGAGCGGGAAGCAGATGGGCCACTCTGCAGTGGGAGTCCTTGGAGAGAATGCTGCCTTTTCTTACTTGGCCGTAATTCACCTCCTGCTTTGAGAGAGCACAGATATGGAGCTGCAGTGCTGTTACATTGGAAACATTTTCCACATAGCCAACACCTCCATGTTTGCTCTTCCAGCTCTCAGAGGAGGCAACATTAAGTACCTCTGCAGAGAACCTGTCAGTGCCTACAGAAGTATCATGGCCTGTTTGTAAAGGACAAGATTTGACCTCATCTTTTCATTGTCCACTTCATTGCATAAGCCAGGTCAGACTGCAAGGAAGCTGTGCATTTATTAACATGTATGCATACAATTTTTAATGTTATTTGTTCATAACCAAATAGTTTCAGCTTCTGGGAGGGCTTGGATTTTAAAAATTACTGAAGCATACTGTCTTTGAGGCTTTTGGATAGTTTCTTCTATTAGAGATGTTAATTCTGGATAATTTCTGTTCATGACGAGGAAAACAGGAGGAGGGAGATTGGTGAGGAAAATAGCAGAGACTTTTCCTGTAATCAACAAAACAGTAGCTGTAGATATGTAAGAGAGCGATTAAAAATGATAGACATACAAATTAAACCCCATGACTGATAAGATCTGCTGACCTTCTTAGCAACTAAAAAATCAAAGTGTCCTTTGAAAAGCTGGATTTGGAAGCAGAAAGAGATGGAGAAACATCCAAGAGATAATGAGAGGAAAAAGAGGTGAGAAACAAATAATTGATGCCTGGTTTAGATGCCAGAATTCATTCACTTGTGATGTGCTGACATTGGACCAATAATGTTTGTGTATGGATGAGAGGGAGATTTGGGGAGAGATTTCTGGTGGCACAGGAAGAAGTGGCTATGAAATAGCTAACTGGGGGAACCAGTTTCTACATCATCTGTAAATTGTTTCCTCTGTAAATCATTGAGCTTCATGGATGGCTATGCTCAGTAATGGCATTATCAAAGTTATTCAATTGTGGTGTATTGTGAAAAACCACTGCTTTCTTTTTTACAATTTCATCTCTATTTTTAATAAACTACTACCAAATACAGAAGTGTTTCTATGTTTACATGTGCTTGCAGAGATGAATAATCCAAGAATTGTGAAATCTTTCAATACTTTTACACTTGCGCAGATGGACACCCTTGGATGTTTGGACTTCTCTTGCAGTCTTTGATGAAATGCATCAATCAAAGTGTCCAGTTTATACCCAGTTGAGACCTGCTGCAGGAGGGCAGCTTCCTGTCTTTCCACTAGTTTTATCACTACAGGCTTTTGGCTTTCTTTTTTTTTTTTTTTTTTTTCCTAAAGGCTTTTGGTTTTTTTTTTTTTTTTTTTTTTTTTTTTTTCTTTTTTTTTCAGTCCAGTCTAAAATCCACTGATAATTTAGTGCAGCTTTGTGAAACACTATGACATGCTTCTCATCATCATCTCACAGTGACTATTTATGTTGTTACTATTTTTATATATAT
>NW_010099428.1:691-1467 GCF_000699245.1 Pterocles gutturalis | reverse complement strand
GCCCGGCGAGTTAGCAAAACCCAAGAGGGGTTCAGCCACCGGGTTTTCTTTGTAGTCCTCTCTTTTAATATTAGAGCACATATTGAAACGATAAACACAATGAAAAGCACAAAATATTTCATCAGTGTTGTAACTGTATATTTCCTTTATTCTGAAGAAATATCAAGTTTTGAACAGTGCACAGAGGCAGCAACTTCTGCTTTGGACGCCACTCTCTTTTTAAAGACCGCATTGTTACAGTTAAATCTAAAGACAATTTTTAAAAGCATTAGATGTCAGAAAAGGGGGGAAAATCTTACCGTCGAAAGACTGCTGCAGGTTCCAGCTCAGCCTGAAACTGCAGGGAAAAGTGGAGCAGCTGCTGAACAAAAGTTTTAGATTTTTTTTTTTTTTTTAGAAAGTCTGCAAAACTAATTTCCCACAAAATAGGACTCAATTTCCGTTTAAGAAACAAGCTCTTGAAAATCTCATACAATTCATGATTTTTTCCAATAGCAATTGAAATTCATTTTATCTTTCACACATGGACTCAAGAATTTAGACTTAAATTGCAGGAGCGCAGTGGTTTTCCTTTTTTTTTTTTTTTATTTTTGTTTGGGGAGGGGGAGGAGGAAGGTACAGCGAGGAGAAAGGGCTAAGAAACAAAACCTTTCCGCAGTGGGCACCTCTTTGGTCAGTGATCAATAAATGCGTTATCCTAATTTAAACCAGTTAACAGCCTCCTTCGTGGCTGCTGTTAATTCCGCTACACCGACGTTGAAAAAAAAAAAAAAAAA
>NW_010099428.1:0-213 GCF_000699245.1 Pterocles gutturalis | reverse complement strand
ACACCCACGTTGAAAAAAAAAAAAAAAAAGAAAAAAAAAGAAAAAAGAGCCACGCTCAGGCTCTCTAGGTTGTCCCTGATGAGCCCCTAAAGACCACAACGAAGAAAATGAAGATACAGGGAATAAAAATCACGCGAGTTCTTGTTTTGAACGGGCAGGGTGTAAGAAGGGGAACTTGTCTTTCTCCGACCAGATCTGATCGCCCGGTGAGCG
>NW_010099427.1:8322-10194 GCF_000699245.1 Pterocles gutturalis | reverse complement strand
TCTAACATTCTGTGATTCTGTGAACTAAAATCTGCCTTAAATCCACTGAACAGAATTCTAGGAGCAGTAGAACAAGTAATAAAATTACCTAACTGTCGGCATTTCATCATCACCTGTGACCACGCATTCACAGTATACCTGTCACTCATCTTTAATCCTAAAGCAGGAAAATCCTAAGACCAATTACTTACAAATTCACAGTTAGCTGAAGTCAGTGATCAACCTGGGCTTAAAATCCTGTATTTTACTGATTTTTTTTCATTTCTTCATACCAAATACACACGGTAAACATGAAGAAACCATGTCTCCCGAGAACCTGATGCGCACTGTCTGCCCAGAATACTTCATTTCTTCATAAACAGTGTCGTCATTAACTCTAGAAAACCATTTATGAGAACAGATATTTAAAAATTAATTTAACCACCAAGTACTTTGCTACAGAGTATGCTAAAAGTACCAAATTATTGTGCAAAAATATTGAGGAAGGACTAAACTTTTAGACGTTTTACACTGACTTTCATATTCTTAGCACTAAGTTCAACTTCAGACAGGAAAATACTATGAGATACATTTTGATGAGTTATCCAGCTCTTCTGCTCCTGATATGTTTCTGGAGAACTTCAAGTAACTCCCTATTTAATTACTTTCAAATTAACTCATATCCAGCTTAAGATCCTATAAAGATCTTAACTAGGCATTTGAGACAGACACACACAAAAAATGATTGAGTCATGAGAAAAAAAAAAAGTCTCTCCTCCTCATGTTCTCCCCCCTTCCCCAATGGAAAAAAGCTAAGCACTACTTTTCTCCCACCTTCACATCCCTGGACACTGACACCTATCAACTACCTTTTAATGAGTGTTGAGGATGACAGATGGCTAGGCCACCAACCAGTAACACACACGCAAAAAGACTAGGCCATGTGCAAACACGAGCACTTTGAAACTCAGATTTCAATTAAGTTATACAAAAGAAATAAAAGACTAATCTACCTTGAAACTTTCATTCTATCATTTGCAGTAGTTCTGCAGAATTTATAGTAGCATTATTCTCGAGTAGCAAATAATCGCTACTTGCAAAATAGTTAACATTTACATAATCACTGCTATTCCAGTGTATCTACGCGGGTTTTGTAATTCTTATTTACCACTGGAAAAGGTTACATGTTGGAAATACAATAATCAAACGTAAACCTAGCCACTTGGTTACAAAAAAATTGATGATGTTTATAAAAATTTTGTTTTAGTTAAAATATGAGGCAAGTTTTTGAGAAAGGGCAGCCTAAAGTGAGAGCTCTTCTGGCCTGGTAAAGTAAGCCAAAATGAAATAATTTGATTAGACAGACATATGGGTATGACCTTTGACCTCTCCTGTCCTACCCAATCTACCCTGTAACTGAGAGAGGACAGAGGTCTATGAATTAATTCAGTAAGAGAAGGGAGGGCAAACAAAAAAAAACCCACAACCCAAGAACCATCAAACAAAAAAACTGCAGCAAAAACCATGCTCCTGTTGACAAAAAAAGGAAAATATTTTAAGATATTTTATACAGCTTAGAATTAGTTAATTTTTCCTAAACAAGTTTGAAATTTTTTCTCAGTAAAGCAGAGCTAGTGGTTACCTCTAAGCTGTGGATCATGTGATGCCAACAGCTCTGCTCATCTGCATACAGTAAAGCTAAACTGCAGCAATGACGAACACTTTGTCAGCCATTTTGAAACTACACTGTCTCAGCTGCACTGAAAATATGATTAAGATGGCTGCCACATGCACTCAAGACCAGCTACTCAGTGACAACTCAGTAGTGGATAAAACACTTATACAGCAAAGCACCTCCTCCTCTGCCATACTGCAACAAACTGCAAAGCAGGT
>NW_010099427.1:0-8291 GCF_000699245.1 Pterocles gutturalis | reverse complement strand
GGGGGGGGGGGGGGGGGCAGAGGTATGGTTTCTTTGACAGGCAGGAAATGGTTAATGCACGGCTGCAACATTTGCAGCTAGTCAAAGCACCACTGGTAAAAATAAAACTAAAACCAAAAATCTCTGAGAGGCAGACCTGCTAGGTCTGTGATCCAGGATTTGTATCACATACTTCAAATCTGACCCAACTCCAGGCAGTTCAGAATCCATGTCACATATTAAAAGACACAGATACAGAGCCAAATCATGCATAGAACTGAAAAACATTAGGGAATACTTTTCAGGAGCAGCCTCATTTCAGTCTTTTAAAAAAACCAAACCCTTAAGAAGCTGATCTGTACCTTTCTACAGCATTACCTATTTTGAAATATTGTATATTAGTTGCCCAATAAAACAGTTTTACCTGTGGAAAAAAACCAAGTTCACTTTATAATTAAGGAAACTAGCAAAAAACCCAAGAACACTCCAGAACTTCAGCGCCAGCAGAAATCAAGTATCTAATTCTTTATAAATAATGCAGTATGTTGTGTAAGTTCTTCAAAGAGACATATCTAGAATCCCTTCAGCAATTTTGCTGGAATCTTGCAACGATACAGAGTAGTTCCGTTCCTAAAGAACTGGTTTGGGAATCTATGCAGGGGACAGAGGGGTTGTCAAACAAATACACAGTCTTAACACAAGCGGAACTTAGGATAATACAGGTTCCTCTTCTGTTCGTTAACACCAATCACCCGCTCTCGTCCAGGCAACAGTGGAGCAATTCTGGAGGGAGCTCCTCTGTATCTGCCTCACTTCATTATATACACCTCTTCTACAAAATCCAAATACGGCTATTTTAAAACAAAAATAACTGCAAGAACACATGGGTCAATCCTGAAGGAAACTAATATTGAATTATTCCTAGCCTTCTACCAAAAAATAGTCTTTGTGATCCAGAATTAGGTCAACACAGTAAGACCCCCCGATAAAATGTGGGAGAACATGCCCTCCATCTACTTCTTTTACGAAAATGTCAAAACTTACTTAACTCTGCATGTCTGTTGCCAGCTGTAGCGGGTTATTTCAGGACTGATTAATCATGCCAGCACTAGTTGTCTGATGCACTGATCAGCACCACAGTTAGTATTTCAAGCTTTAAAAATGTTGAAATACACCATCTGGCTAATATAAGTACAAAAGGCAAAGCGTGATTTGCAACAAAAGAAAAAGTGCCACATACATGTAAACAATTGCATTGATTATTATTGTCTTTGATAATACTGTACAGATTCAGAGAACTAAATAAAAACGTGCTTGAAGTTCAAATGCCCAAAAAACAAGTCTCTCAGAAACAAATCTGTGAAGGCTGGAGAATAACTTCATTACAATTAATTTAAAACTACCCACTACACTGAAGCTTGTCTTCACCAAGACCTATTACCAAATCAAAAATCAAGTTTACAACAAAATTCAAAAGAAACATTTTCTATTAGCCAGTTATAACCCCATGTTGCTTACTCTGAACTTCATACACAGAACACCTTCAGCTTCAGGGATTTACAGTAACTTGTAACATTTCAAAATTCAAACTTAATATTTCATGTATATGGCAAACCCACATACACTTTGATTTCCACAGTAGCTGTGTTCTAAATAGAAAAGACTTCCATGTTCAGCGCACCTACAAAATTCCTACATCAAAAGGTGAATTCTGACCTCCAGTCTTTTAGAAGTTCAAAAAAAACCTAGGGATGTTCTAATCCGGAACCCAAGAGCTGCACTTGTACAACACTGCATTGTCTAACATTCAGTCTTGGAGCTTGATATATGGACACTCAATGACTTAAATAGGTTTGAATAAGCATAACTACTCAGCAAAAAAATTTCAGAGACTTTCACTGAGCCAGAGAGAACAGAACCCATGTCATGCTCCAGTTGCTGCAGTCAATTGCCTTACCTTGTCAGAAAGCTTCATGAACGTGCAGAGGTATTGTTATGTTAAAACAGACACCTAGTTGCAAAAAATCTAGCTGAATGGTAAGAAACCATACGCTTTTACTCGAGAGTTCACGTCAATATACTTTGGTTAACATACACAGGTGTGTTAACACATTAAAAAGGATTAACCAAACTAATTTAAAAACAACACCTGATGTTTAAACAAACACAAAATTGGATTGAAATAACTAATCTGAGAATGTTTTGGTCCAGGAAATATTAAAGTGAACCTACATTAATCTAGAATTCCTATATTAGCATGGCACTACAGTTTCCTCTTTCTACTTGGGGGGCATCTATACAAGTTCTCTAAAAATCAAAAACAAATAAGAAAATCAGGCATTTAAGAAAGATTCAGACTGGAATTTAAACTTAACCTGTTATGTTTAGATTTATCTAAATACATAATAAAAACTCCCAACAACCTTACCTCTGCTCTCTTTTGATGACATGCCAACACACTTCAGTATCATTTCAGCAAGTTCAATTATTCTAGTCATAAGTTAAATTTTAAAACAGAGCTTCCATTTTCCAACCTTCTCACGAACATCAAACAAGAAACTCAAGAGAATGGTACTCTGTCATTTCTCTAATTGTTGCCCTGTGTAAGTAATATCACCTCCCCCACGCCTCTTTTAAATATCATTACTAAGAGTCAGACTTTATATTAGGGCTCCTACCCTGAAGAATCAAGGGAAGGCAGAAAATTCTGGACTTTCAGACAGGGTTTTATGTCATTTCACATTACAAGAGCAGTAAAAAAGCAGCCAAGCATAAATAATTTATTTTGGTCAAATTATACACTTAGAAACCAGTCTACTACATATCATCTACATTTCCTTGTGTACAAACACTATCTCATCCACTTTTCTCATTTACCCTCTTCTTTTGTCCTTTCTGTTTTGTTGGTTTTTCGTATGTTAATATTCAATGGACAAAACTGTTCTTACACTGATGAAGTTAATGAGACACTACTACTGTTTGTATGCAAGTCTCAATAGACCGTCTACTGAAACCTTCCTTTATTCCTATTATTTTCAGAGGCCAATAGCCTGCCTTCAAGAAACATGCCAACTCTCACTTAGGACTGCAACAAATTTGCAGATAAAAACTACTTAAACTATTGGGTTTTTTTGTATTGATCATGAGACAAGGAACAGTAGAGTCTGTAAAGTCAAAGTCTGCACAACATTTGAGGTTTTCCCATAATTCCAAGCTACTTGATAGTAGGACCAATGAAGGAAATTTTCAGTGTATTGACTGAAGTCAGCAAGCATGTAAGTTTACATGCTAGTTTGCTACTAAACACATTTTGAAATACTTAAAAAAATTAGAATACAACATCTATTTAAAATTACCTTCTGGAAACCACAGTAAATTGGACGCAAAGGTAGAAGGAACTTTCTTTCATATTAGTTTTTTCTTTAGCCATAACATTTCTTTACGCTATTGTGAAATGGAGGATAATGCTTAAGATAGCACAAAATCATGGAGCAAATACACGGGTTATTTGAACAGCTAGCTGACCTATCCTCAGTCATATCATCTGCAAAAGCTGTGCTTTCAGTAAGTGAATTTTCTGAAAATATACATCAGTGGTACTAACCAATGGAACTAATGAAACCACATTTCCTGCAAATTTATAAACACTGTCTCGCTATTTTTTATCAGAGTAACCTCAGGTTATCATTGGTGCTTTACCACACTCGGTAAGGGAATGCACGTAAACATCTAGTCTGAAGCTGTATGCTGATGTGACAGCCTCCATACTGCTTTGACAGACAATACCTATGTCCTGACTGACAGCAAATTATCACCCCAAAACAATGTATAACTGCCATGTTCCCTCACTGGGGACAAAGGAAGCCTCTCATCACCCCAGCTGCTTGTTCTCACAAAATCTGCAAGAATTATCTTTGATACTCACTACTCTGTCAAATTTACTGAAAACGAACAAGTCGTTCAAGAATTACTAAGGATAGAACAGTTGACAAACAATGATCACATTGAATTTGACTACTGTACTAAAATGGAGCAGATTTCTGTTAAAACTTGTAGGGCTGTGGCACAACTAAAAAACATTTCTGTCACATACCTGTTTTGTAATTTTCTACTTAAGCAAAGATAATTTATATTTCTTAAGCACATCTGTCTTGCTGGTGGACTTCTTAAGTGGCATTTAATAACTTTATTTATGCATTTCTTGAGTTTCATGTGGGCATTCATTTTTCACTGAGAACATTCTGCTTTTTGTTTAATACTGTCTAACATAACCTCAAATGAAAACATAAAACACAAAGCAACATGGAATTTTAGTGTAGCTGAAATTCTGCTCTCAACTTTGGAATTTTTTTGCACATATATATATATATATGCACACAAATAGCCAAGACAGAACAGACGTAAGAACTAAAACATGAACTAAAGCCAGAATATTCAACCAAAGACAAAAAAAGCCCCAAACAAAACAAGACTCCCATTTCTGAATCACAATTCAGTTGTTTACTCACTGAAAAGCCAGAGAATGTATTGGTCTAGTTCAATCTTTACCATTCTAAAAAAATACCAATGCATTCTGCAGATCCAGTTTCTGGATAACTCATGTCAGTACTTTATCGCTCTAAAATGCATCACACTGACTTTTATAGTATGATCTGTAGGCTAATAATGAACTTTAACGACCAGAGACGTACACATTCTACATATGAACTCAAGGATTTTCTAACTCCCATTGCTACAGAAATAGGGAGAAAAAAAGTAACAAAAACCCCACACAGAAACAAAAACCCCACACAGAAAAAAAGACACCTAAACACACTACAAGTTATACACAAAGTCTCTTTAGAATGAAAATTAAGATCCCACAACATCATGCAAAATTTTGCTTTTAAAGACAACCAGAACTCAAAGGCTGACAAAATCTATGCTCCAGATTCTCCTTACTGAAAAAGATCTCAAACCTAGATCACTTTAGGTTTTAATCTCCAAAACAAGACTGAGCTACAGGAATTTTAAATGTTAAGTATTACTCAATTCACATCTAAACTTTATTCAGAGATAAAGACATTCTGTAACTGTCCACCTTAACAAGAACGGCTAGTACACAGAGATCACTTCAGAGAACAACCTAACTTTCTCTCTGCTTCTTAATGAGCTGTCAAAAAAAACCAAAACAAAACAAAAAAAAAAACCCCCAAACATGTTTTACTTGCTTGTTTTGTTCTTCGGTTATTTTTGAGGGTTGTTTGGTTTTGTTTTGTTTTTTATAAAGAAGGAAAAAACCCCACACAACAACCCTACCTTACTCTCCAACCTGTATTTGAATAAATCACTGCTACTTAATGAACATTGTTTCTTACAGTATGGCAAAAACAGGAGAGCATTTTTTCATACAGTATAGCATCTAGTACAATGAGTATAACTGAAATACCAGAGTTACAAATAGACATCATGAAAGCATGATTTGTGTTGGCCAGTTTATGAGTTCCCAATTGCTTTGTGTGTGTACGTACATCTCTCAAAGTAATGTCACATACTAAAAAGAAGTAGAATCCAGCCAGAGATTTAACTGAAAAAATATTAATAATCCTAGATTTCACTTCATTTTAGACAAATAGTACATAAAAATATAATGGGAGGGGAAAAAAGCCACTAATAAACCCCCCACATTCATGTATCATCAGTTTAACTTGTGTCTTATTTTCCTTATCTAATATCCCTTATGAAAGCTGATGTACACCTGGGTCACTGCAGTAATTTCCAAAATAAATTCATAATATAAACATATGAGTAGCACACAATATAGAAAAACACTAGGTGGAGAGCAAATAGAAAAAATGTGTATCAGCAAACATGGCAGAGTACAGCATCCATGCACATCTATTTGGATTAGCATCTTATTGAAAACAGACTTCATAATGGACAGCAAATGAGAATTAAGAGGTCCTTCAATAAAAGCATCAAAATGACCATTTCAATTTATGTATAGAATTACTGTATCCTTCTGTGAATTAATTCTGTTAAGTGTGATCAGTTTCAAGCCTACACAACATTCAAGATAGTCTTGTTAAATTAATTCATAAAGTAAAATACAACACTGTTCCACATTATCACAGGAAGCATCAGTTCAGCACTGCTACACTTGGTAGCAAGGTTGGAGCTGATAAAGAGCCTTTTACTCCACGCAGCATAGTCTAAGAACATAATGACGCGAACACAAAGACCCCTTGAAATTCTTTGAAAAAGAACACACAATGGCCAGTTACTTATAAGCAGTGACAAAATAAGTTTTTCTGTACTTTAATTATTCAGCATTTATAGAAAAATTGCTACCCGAAATTATCAGTACAATTCCTTTCTGGATTATGTGTATATAAGAACTTGATTTGATACTTCTGAAGCATATAAAATGATAAGATAATTATCAAACTTGAAGGATAGATAGTGGGTTTAGTTGCCATGATTCATGAATTGCACAAGTCCTTACGCAATCATTAGTGAATTCATTTTGTGATGGGCCTGACAACTAGCATTAGCCCTATTTCACAGATCTGAAAACTGAGAAATTACATACGCAAGATCACATGTCAAACAGCAGTGGTTATTGTGTTTGTTTTTTTCCCCCCTCCAAAGAATTCTTAATATTCAAGGTATTACTCTCCTCCATACCTTCCTGTAGGACTGCACAAAACAGTACCTAATCAGAAACACATACTTATTTCTTACACTGATACCTACTGTTTGTGTAGATTTCATATTTACTTATGAATGAATCTACTTATTTACTTACTAATTTCAGAGTTAAGCAGAAGTTAAGCACATTCTCTATATTTTTATTTAAAAAAAAACCCTAAGCATGTAGTAAATATTAGTAACTGTAATAATTGTAACTAGAACAAACGGGTATAACAGATAATGGCCCAAAATGTATTTTAAGTTGCAAAAGAGAGACAAATAGCATGCTTGTAGAATATCCTGATCTTGCAGATGCAAATTCCAATAAACTTATCCGTAACAACATCGTATTTACTTGTATAATCTGGGATATTGACCAAATGCATTTATTAACATACTCTCACTTCCGCCAGTTAGACAGCATAAGCGGTCTATAAGTTTTATTTTTCTGTGACTACATGAAGGCTGCAGTTTTAAGCTCATTGACTGTTGTCTAGAACAACTGAGCTGCTCACCCCTTTATTTTCAGGGAATATTTTTCAATTAACAATTACATCCAATTTTTTCCATCCAGCAAGTCTCTCTGTGTTAAGGGTCATACTGACATTACAATATGTAGATTTATGTCAAGATGAATTACTATTACATAACTAAATATTTTAATGTAGGCATTTCCACGGGATATCTATCAAAGATCAGATCATCTAATAAGAAGAATATATACCTGTAAAATGAAAAAAGCACTTGAGGACAATGCTATACTTCTAACAGGCCCCAATGTCACATCAGAATTAAAATGTGAAACGCTTAACCATGAATACAATTTCAATATTTTAAAGGCGTAAGTTTAAAGGAAATTAGAAGTTCAAATACACCTTCTTTACATGAATATACTACTTGAACATACTTCCGACATTTTGCTTGATGTTGGCCTCCATGACAACCTGGAGTAGCCACTCTGGCCTTGTTTACTGATGACATCACATAAATAATGCACAACTAGGCCTTCCCCCCCCCCCAAAACACCCTTATTTGTAGATCAGCATGCCCACACACTTCAGAAACTTCAACCTGAAGTTCATCAGCAAGCTACTGAGCGCAATAACAAGAACGTTTTTTCTCCTTGTTGCTTCCACAGCCCATCCACCGCGACACTCAACATCCACACCCGCTGCGCTTATGAGGAGGATATCCACTGGCGGCACATAGCACCACCCAGGTCACACTACCCCCAGTTCAGACAGAGAGTAATGAATCGCTTTCGAGGCGCCAGCCAGCCAGATGCACCGCTATCCCACACAAACATCCACCTGATGCGGTGTAGGAGCATCTCCACCTCATAGATGCACCAGACTGAACTCAATCAGACCAGTGCCTGGTGTTGCCCAGCTCTCTGCGCCTTCAGGACACAGCCTTGTGCTGCCCCCTGCCCCACCCCAGACCTACCTGTGATCCACAACGGCCGCCGCAGGGATCGCTCCACACGTGGGGGCAGAGGAAGGCGCCTCCCGGCACCCCGCTCCCCACCTGCTGCCACCTCTCCGCGAAAACAGCACCGCGCATGCGCGCTGCCGCCTGCACCGGAGCCCTGTCACGTGCTCCCATGCAGCACGCGCATAGCTGCGCTGCGCTTGTGAGCG
>NW_010099426.1:0-743 GCF_000699245.1 Pterocles gutturalis | reverse complement strand
ATGTTTTTCCCCTCGTATAATTGTTAGCTCACATACTAATTTATCCTTTGTTTGTCGTATATGATACATTTTAGTGCACTGCTCTTATGGAAGAATGGTATTTCAAAAGGGTTTATGAACGTTTCTTTTCTGATCTAGTAGCTTGGTGGCCAGAGGTTGAGGTATGGAATTACCAAAGGTCTCCAAAAGTTATTTCATAGACACGTCCTCTTTGCTGAAGATTACTTGAGATGATAGCTGTTTTCCTGTGGGTCTCTTTTTCATGTTGGGGAGTATTCTCAGTACAGCATCCTTTTTAGGCAGCTCTCAGCACTCCAAACAATAAGCTGATGACCACGCTACTTACTGACTATGTCCTCTATTTTTGCATTCATTTCAAGGTTCAGCAATTATATTAATTAAGATTGAGAACAAATGTAAAACCAGGAAGACTGAAAATTACTCTTAACATGCCAATAAACATTTTTTTGTCACAATTTTTTTAGTGTCCTAAAAGACTGGTGAATATTTTGTTGACATATTGCACACACAATGAATTTCAGAAGGATCTGGGAGTATCATTTTTTTTTTTTTTTTTCTGCACACACACTGAATTTCAGAAGGATCTGGGAGTATCAACATTCGAGGATTGATTGCAAAGCCTAAGGCAGGTGGAGGCTGCACATATCTGTTGAAGAACAGGAGCTGAAGGCTTTGAGCAGACTTCTGGGGCACAAACCAATGCAGCATAAGGTACTGAAAGA
>NW_010099425.1:23576-66943 GCF_000699245.1 Pterocles gutturalis | reverse complement strand
GCTGGACTGGATGATCCTTGATGTCTTTTCCAACCTAATAATGATTAATAATGATTCTATTGTATTGATTCTATTCTATTCAACTTTGGGCAGCTTCAACAGGAAGCCGGGTGGTGGGATTTTGTCTGTGCCCTACATAGAAACGTTACACTTCATGCACACATGTTGTCCAAGTGCAAGCCTTATGTTCTACAAAGCTCTCCCTGTAATTTTTTTTTTTTTACAAAAAAAACCAAATGATTACTGGACAAATGCAGTACGTAAGCAAGACATGCTAAATTTTTTAGATTTTTTAGATTCAGTACCCTCATTTCCATTCAGAAAAGCTGATAAAGAAAAAGAAAGTTTGAAGGTCTTGAAACAAACAAGCAAGAGAGTTCCAATTTGCAGTTTTCCGGTAAGTTGTCAGGCATCCATGAAGACAAAGCCAGATCTTAACTGGGCAAGTACATCTTAGCCACAGGTTATAAAGCAGACACAGATGTACGAAACTATCAAGACAGGAAAACAAAAGTTTGGAAGAACAGTGAGAAAAGCTTTACATTTTTGCATAACAGGAAATACACTGAACAAAAAAGAATTACAAATAACCACTAACATGCCTCATCTGCCTTAAAGAAATATGAAAGCTCCTAAAATGAGAAATAACATCATCGAATAAGAACCACAAAGTGAAGAATTTTATTTCCAAAAAATGTCTTTGAACACAGCAGCTCAGTGCACAGAGAAGATGGAGCTGAAGACAAAGAACTGCTAAAATAGAACTGAAATGAAAGCCAGGATGAAATAACCTCCTCAAGTTCTGATGCTGGCAGAGAAACACCATTCAAAAAAAGTTTTCCAGCAATGACAATTATCCCATAGGGCTTCAAAAACAATTTATATACTCATAAGAAGAATATGTGTGAGAATAACGTTCCAGGCTGCTAAAAATTAGCAAAAGGGGGAAGGAGGTACCAAGCACTTCCAGAGAAGTTAATTTGAATTCTTAGAAAGATATTAGAATATGAATGGGAAGAATGGTTAGTTAATACTGAGATATGCTGGCTCATGGGCAAACATCTACTCCAGGAGCCTGCATCTCACGTCTTTGCTTTTTGCCTTAGCACTACACACAGATTACATAGAGTCATCCACCTTTTTGAAGCCCTGCTATGTGCACAGTCAGAGATACTCGGTTCTCCACAGTTTCAGTAGCATTTAAAAGAAGAAAAGAGAAAAAGAGAAAGATCTGTGACAGTGAATGTCTATTTGGGCAGCATGTATAAAATCTTAGTTACTGGAAAGTACTCTTCCCTTTTTTTACTTGTCCTTTTTTACACTGCATGCAGAAGTGACAGGCAGGAAAAGAATACTTCCATGGAAAGTCGCAGCAGCAAGCAGGCAGACAAGGGCCTGAAAGGCTGATCAACACAAATAACAAATTTAGTTGTAACTGGTGCAGGGTACCTCTGAGGAGGAAACACCCTCACACCAGAAACAGAGAAGATGGAGAGTTCCTCTGATGGGGTACTGAGGGCAGAAGTTATATTGCTTATTAAAACCAGGAGTAACCTCAAATCCTTGCAGTGGTCTCCTGCTGTGCAGTAGTGTTCTCCCTGGAAAGAAGAAAGTGGACAGAGGGAACAGGACTGCTAACCAACAAGATGAGGCTGAAGAAAAGTTAACTGTCATCAAAAATGGTGCCAGATGATCAGAGAGGAAAAAAAGGAGAAAAGGATACCAAAGAACATGAACGACTTCTCCAGCTACCTTGATCCCCAAAGGATCCCAATGTCCCAGGCTGAGTGAGACAGGGAGAGGCAGTATTCAGCCCAGTTCGTCTGCCTAGAGAGAACAGCAGTGGAATAGTCACATCTCAGAACATGGCTGAGCCCTTCAGCCTAACAAATCAGTAACAAGGTCTTTGTCAGCAAGATTTGTGTACAATTTGAATCACGGAATATCTGTCAGAGGAAGGAGCACAGGATTACCACTGATATCCCTTTTTCCTTTACTGTAACCACCAAGCTTAGTGGCACTGCCATAAAAGCACCGTCAGAGGACACACTTAAATGCATTTCAACATTTCCTGGATTGCTGTCTCTGATAACATCATGATTACAACTGGATCTAAAGAAGGACCTGCATGTCTGAAAGCTGATGTCTTCCAAATTACATCATTTGGTTTAATTAAAATACTGCTTCTTGACACAAACTTTTCCCATTTGTGTTACACATGAACACTAGATACTCAAATCCTTGAGAAATTTAAACTTAACAGATGGTCAGTATGTCAACAGGACTTCTTTTATAACTCCTATGACCTCACCCATCAATCCCTATGAGCAATGCAAGAATAATAGCTCTGAGCTTTATTCCTCTTCCTTTTACATTCCTCCACAGTAGGTAAGTCCGGAAACCATTTAAACACAGAGTGTTTAGAAAGAGTTAATAAGACTTAATTAAGCAAGACTTAATCAAGAATAACCAGGACTAGATAAATCCTGATTTTGACAAGGTTCTCATCAACAGAATTAACATTCATTTACAGTCCACTGATGGACAGTTTAACTAAAGACACAATATACCCCGAAGAACCATTTTATTGCTGACAGTAATACTTGGATTAAAATTAGCACAGCATGATTTTTAAATCCCAAATTGAGTCTGCAGAGAAGGCAGTTAAAAAAGGGTTGGTTTTCTTACTTGCAAACTGAGCAAACTTGATCTGGAATTCATTAACAGATAATAAACATAACCCTCCCCCCACTCACTCCCAAGATGCCATCTCTACAGTCACTTTTCAGAATACAGTTGTATTTTTACAACATGTCATCCTACAGAGAAGAGCCTCACAGGCTTTCATTTTATCTGTTTTCTGCCTTACTGCTAAGGAATTAGTGCCTTCTCTTCACCAGGACTCAGTTCCTAACAAGGAGAAGGAAGTGGAGTGAAAAGAAAATGAAAAGCTAGTTTGCGTTGTGAAATAAGTTACTAAATTCTCTTTAGGATGACAAAAGCCATTCTGAAAAGAAAGCAAAAAATTACAGAAGGTCAACTTTAACATGTGCTGCAACAATCTGCCTCAAACAGACACCTAATATACCCAGCCTGTTACCTAACAGACTCAACGATAAGCCACTACTCATGAGACCATTTCTTAAAGAAATCTTTAAAAGTAGCTTTGGAGATTTTAAACTATTCTTGTCACATGAAGTATGTGCATCCTTTTGGTGTGCAAAAGCAACTGGCTTATTTTGCGTGACAGCGTTGTACACTAAGTTGTAATCTGCTTTTCTGCATCATGACTGGCCATAGTCTGCTATCATCAGACTATGCTTGGAGATGCACCTTTTTTTACTCCTTGCTTTCCAAATATAAAAATAAATAATTTGAAAACAGTAGCATTAGTGGGCCAATGAAATATATAAATACAATTAAAATCAAAAAATATAGAATTAAAAAAAATATTGTTAACTGCTGCAAGAAATCTAATTTAGTGTCTCAAATTTGTGTGAGTTTTTTACAGCCATGGCAACATGGGAAAACCTAGACCAACCTTTGCCTTTAAATGAGAAACACTGCCTCTGATTATCTGAACAGAGAACAATATAAACAGTATAAAGTGCTGTAACTTCTAACTTTTTAAGTTTTCCAGATATACGAGAATTATGAAAATGCTTTTCAAAATAGGACCCCAATTTGAAAAGAAAGAAATGGGAGATCTTTATCAAAGTAGTCCGATTGCCATCCTGCTCCAGAGACATGAGGTAAGGTTTCTGTGGAGGAGAATGTTTTACCACATTAAGATCCATGAGCTGTTATTCTGTCATCAAAGAGATGAACAGCGTATCCTCTTTCCTCACTAAGGGACTCAAAATTAGACATGGTGCAAACATCATGTCACCTGCTTCTCCAATTTGAAATGATTTACATTACAGGTCCCATGAGCCTCAGAGAAAAATGGATTTGTTAAAAGAAGTAAGGATTGGTGACCCAAGGAAGATTAAAGGGAACGGCATTCCGTACTGAAGGGACTAAGTGCAGGATAAGTAAACCACAAAACAAGATGTCAGACAGAGGCTGGACATTCAAAATTGTATGTTCAAGAAGAGGTCAATGATAGAAGAATATTTCAAAATGTGATCAAAACATCATTCTAACACCAACACAAAATAACAACTCTGACAACGATCAGATACTGTTTAATTCTTCTGAATCTTCTCAAAATCGTGAGGAAAAAATGAAAAGGTGATGGCTTTCTAAGCAAGCCTGTGGAGATAAGGTGTGCAAGCTCTGAGTAAGAGTGGAATTAGATAATTTAAAAATCAATAAGACTTGCTATTAGTTCGTTCTTATTTAAAAATAGAATCTATAAATTAGGTTTTCTGCTCATCACTGGAGCTTGTATGACTAAAAGTCATCAGTGAGCTAAATGCTTCATCTGCTTCACTATACTTGGAAATGTGACCTCTCGGCAGAAAAAAAAAAAAGAGACATATCTGGATTATTTCCTGCTATAACAGAAGAATACAAGAATAGCTGTAACTTGGTCAAACCAAAGGTACATAGAGCACAGTATCCAATTCCCAGTTCTGACCAACATCAGATTCCTAAGGAAGACTAAGAACTTGGCAAGCACCTAGTGATATTTCCACAGAAATCTCTCTTGGCCACAAGCATTTTGTGGCTCATGAACCAGAGGTAGTCACTCTATTTAATAGCCCTGTACGAGTTTTTTCTAACTAGTTCAGTAATCTTTGAAACTTTTTAAAATTTAGTATCTACCATGTCTTTTGGTGCTTAACAATACTGTATGAAGAGACATAGAGACATTTCTATTTTATTTTAGTTTATTCTGATATTCTGCTACTCTCGTTTGCTTTAAAATTAGGAAATAGTCGGAGAACTTCTCGTAACATAAAATCTTGCAATAGACAGCTGAAGACTTTTGTATATTAAGACATTTTGCAAACAGAAAGCTCTTCTCCCAAAATGTCCTCTGGCAGAAGGAACTCAGGTTCCTTTTCCCGATTCTGCTCGTTTAATATTCCCAAACTACTAGATAAGGATTTGTATTTTCTGGATTCAATATTTTCAAGTTCTTAAACTGTAATTAAAACTTTTAATAGTTTTTTGTCAAATATTTTAGTGTTAGACTATATTTTTTCTGAGATGATTTTACAACACTATTTAGCAAGATGAAGATCAGCTGTTCTCCCTACCTTTTTATAAATCACTGTAAAAATAAGCTTGTCTGCAGACCAAGATACCAAGATGCACAATGGTTAAAGTGCACCTCACTTATCTCACTCCTTAAATAAAGCAAATCACACCTTACTTAACTCAGTCCTTAAGCAAAACAAACAGCTTAGAATTTAAAGTAAACAGCTTTTCTCAGTAGCTATTCACTTTGAGGCCCTGTCAGTATACAGGAATTTGAATTCTACCCTTCTCAGTAGCCTTACTGGGAGGAAAAGAGGCAGAAGGAGCAAATAAACTGGATCAGAAGAGCAGAGCAGCTCTGATTTGCAACCATTTTTTCAGGCTTCACCGAAACCTGTTCCTAGCAGAACTATTCCTTTATTGGGATTGTTAGCTTTATGTAGATGTTCTTTCAACAAAATGTTGGACATTCACAATTCTGTCTAGGAAAACTAGAGAATAAATTATAGAGACATGCATCATCCTGAAAACAAAGGCCACTTAACAGAGTGACAAAACCTCTTTCACACTAGGTTATTCCAGATTTTCCACATCATAGCGGCACAGCTAATGCACTGCTCCCAAGTGGAGAGTGGTCTCAGGAACCCAGTTCTAGAAGTGTAAAATCTTGAGAGACCACTGCAAATGATACGCTGTGTATGAGAAAATTATATCACACAAGCAATATATACTCCTTACCTTATGAATTAATGTCTAAGTAGCCACTTATCAGTGGCTGTCGATCCTTTCATCACACCAGAAATATTACAATAACTAGAAGCGCATACAAAGTTTGTAGTTAGCATCCAGTACTTTGAATCAGCTGCTTCTGCTGAACAAGCTATTGGGAGCTCATGTGCTTTCAATGTTATCACTTTTACATCACCTTTACTGTTACCTCCCATACATAATTAGGAAATAGTATGGAAACTTGCCAAACAGCTATTATGTCCTAACAAAATACAGCAGTAACAGTCAGAACTTAAATCTGAATGTATTAGGTCAGATACTGTCTTTCTTGATATTGTATCCACATCTTATCTCACCAATATTTCAATGTGCAGTGGCAAGGAACGAAACGTTGGGTTGCTAGCTGAATGACCTGACAGTGTCTTGAGTAATATTCAGAATACAACAGTTGAAGACAAGCAGGCCACCCAGAGAGACCAAACATCATGACTGGTCTCCAGAACATTCTTCCTTCTTTACAGTGCAAGGAGTGCATTGGATCAGAGTTTGGCTTTAACATCTGCTGCTGGTTGAGATCTCTGACTGGCTTTTCCAGCTTCAATCTGAGATACATTTTGAACATTATTAATTCCCATGACCCAGTGTCAAAGTCTGATAGAGAAAGTTATCTGGTTGTGTTATCTTCCAGTATTTAATATCAGTTCTGGGTAGAAACAGCTGGAAACAATATCACATTTGCTACAATAAATTCTTAGAGGAAATTGTTGAAAATATTTCATATCTACAAAAAGCTGATTTAGAAAATAGACTTATAAACTGAAGGTGTGTAGAGGAAGGGCCATGAAAGGAAAGGACACGAGCAAGATGCTCAAGATGAGTACTTAATCAGGTTATATGGGACAGATTCAGAAGTAAATTGGCACCTTATAAACTCATGTTGAAGTCTAGGTACAATTTTATCCCAAACTCTGAATCCAAATTTTCTCAATTAAAATGAAGTAGAGTCAGATTATCTCATATTTACTGTTAAGTATCATTAAGCTGTGAATCGGTTCTGCAATACCTCTTCACATGCAGCTGCCATCAATTTCAGTAGACGCTTAGCATGTGGAAACTTAGAATGAACTCTGAGCCTGCTCTAGTATCATGCACAAATTGTGCTATATAAGCTTTTACTCTGCTCCTTTTTTTTTTTCCCAGCTTAAATGAAAGTATTTAACTCTTAAAAAATGTTTTTGATTATTTTGATTTAAAAACCACAATATGTGGACTGGCATTAGTTATTGTAGCGTGCCATGAAATACCCACAAATGAAAGTAAGAAATGAGGAATCATTGACAACTGAAAGTGAGGCTTTATTTATAATTACCTCGTCAAAAAAGTATGACAATTTTGATGGATCCCACCCCCCCTTCCTTTAATGAGGCAAATGAGCCTTGCACGCATATCTTGCAAATTCCACTGGTAGTGCGTGCACTGTCAGAGAGATTACATGCTGCATGAATGCTTCCAGAAACTTTCTGAGCAGTATTTGCATGCTGGAAGAGAAATATCTCTATTTTCAGCTAGGGAGATACTAGCAAAATATTTTAACAATCTAGAGCAGCAGATTTTAGGGCACAGAAGTGAACTCAGTCCACAACGAAAATAAATTTGCTCTCCTTTTTTTATTGGCCACCAAACAATATATATAAAGTGTTTTCCACATTTTTGCACGATAGAGGAATAAGAGCAGTAGAAAATATGTATATTCTTTCTTTCTGTTTAAATACTGTAACCCTGTGACTAACAGCAGGAACAGTATTGGCAAGAAAAAAGCTGATGCATTTTTAACTTGGTGGCAAACTTTTTTACATAAGTCTTGAAAAATGGTTATTCAACTATGCATGCACGCAAAAAAACCCACCTCAAAACCCAGGTACAGAAATTCTGTTCCCCATTACTGCCATTAAGATTTCAAGATACTTCTGACTGAAAGAGCAACTTCCAACAGGCTTTAGGAATTCAACTTGCTTCCGTTTTTTTTTAAGAAATTATGAAATACTCCAAGGCCTTTCTATTTTCGGAGGCTATTTGAGGCTTAGAAAGAGGAAGGAGCTAAGATGCTGGTTCTAGTTATTATGTTAATTTTGAATTAACAACTATCAGGTGATGAGGACCTGGTAGCACTTTAATATGTTCTCTGATTTTTGAAGATGAAAGCAGAAGAGCAGTGGTGCTGTAGGTGGAACTCAGCTCTTTCTGAGGTTTATTTTTCTTAGTCAATGTATATACCTAAGACTATCTGAAACTGTTTCTTTCCTGGAAGCATTTATATAAGTTTGGAAAATTTGGTCTTGATGTATCATTTTCTCTTTCACAGTAATCAAAGCCGCCTTTTTTTTTTTTTTTTTTTTTTGTCCTCTGTCTGCTTGAATACCATAAAATAGCTTATAATTCCTAATCCTTCATAAATTAATTATTGCCACTTATACAACCATCTGAGTGCTTTTAGAAGATCATCATCAGAGGAAGTTTATTAAAAATATGCACTCTTAGGATGCATCCAAATTGAACACTACAAATTTATTCATATTATTTTTGAGAGTCTGACACTGAAGTTCATATGTAATTCATTTTTTAATATAACATTAACATGTGAGCAAAGATAACTTCTGTATCTATATTACTGGGTCTCACACTTGAAAACAGCATTAGGTGCTAACTAAAATATTGATTGGACTTGTCTTCAGTATCAAAGTAAAGGAAAAGCATCGTGATAAAGTTAGTCGGCAAAGATTTACATTCCTGCAAATTATAGTTTCTCTGGCTGTGATAATTAGCAGCTGCATTAGTGCAGTTACGCAGTTATTGCTGCTTCTAAGCTGAGTGGAAAGTTAGAACTGCAATCCTTCCAGAGATGGACAACAAAGCACGGATCATCCTTTTTTTCATGTGAAAATGCATCTGATTGCTTTTAAACACCCAAAATACAGAAAACTGGTTTTGGTAATAAAAAAATTGATGTCTAAAATGAGGGTTATGAACAAGAAATCATTCAAGCTTTGCTACTTATCTCTAGTGCTGCTCACTAAGCTGTACCATCAATTCATAGATTACAACATCTGAATTCCCAAAACCCTTTTAGCCTAAAATTGCAGTAACAGCAGCAAAGGAAAGAATGATTGATTGATTTTTTTTTTTAATCTAATAATGACTGGGAAAGCACCATGCTATCTGAGTCTCTGAATACATTGGTTACTGTGGCCAGAAGGCACTAGAAAGGCATCTCCATTTAAAAGGCAGAGTAGTTGCCACACACACAAATGTATTCTCAGAATAGCAAAAAGCTTGAACAGGTGCAGTTGGGCAGGGAATTGCCTGCATATGCAGGCATGCGGCAGGGGATCTAGCTGGAGTCCAGCTCTATGACATCAGGCACTCTCCTACAATTTGAAACTTTATCTCCAAATAATAAATTTACACGTTTACCTGTTTGCAATTAAAAAAAAAAAAAAAAAAAAAGAGACTAGGTCAAATTTCCAAACTGACTCATCTCATCAAGAAGTTGCCAGAATAATTTATCCTGGCAAGCAATACAACTGACTGAATCCATAGCAATACAGCTGACTGAATCTACACCAACCCTAATTCATTTGTCACTCTTGCAAATAGATTAAAACAACCAGAAAAAAGACAAAAGCTGCATTACATAGTCTTTAAACTGTGAGCAAAGACAAAAGCAACATTTTGACTTAGGTTACAAAAGATTTCCCACATTATGAAATATGGGATGAAATACACAATGAATTCTGAATTAATTTGAATTTCCTTGGACTAAGCATGACAACAATACATTGATTTTAGAAACTCATTCTGCGATAGTGTTTAATTTTAAGGCAAATCTGGCCTACTCCAAGAGCAGTTAATCAAAAGGGATTGATTTCTGACAGCTGTTATTGTTTGAAAAGTTAATATCTAGGAATTTTGTATTGGTTTGAAAAGGCATCTGTTTCTAGAATGTGTAAAGCTTTGATAAAGCAGAGACAATTTATCTGCTTTCACTTCGTACAATAAAGCTGCTCTTAATATTCTTATCTCATAATACTGGATGTTAAATAGAGTGACTTTATCATGCCATCAGTTTTTAAGCAAAACCATTGAAGTCAGGTGGGTTTTCTGTTCCAGAACAGAGGAATGATATGATCTGGTATCATCTTACTTGTAGTGAGAAAGGAAAAGAAAACTAATGATGTATAACTGTATAAGATGAAACAGAAAAGGCTGTATTATACCACTGACTTATAAATATTTTTTCAATGTGCAAACTAAGAAATTTACTTTATGACCTATACCTAAAATTTATATTTCATTCTATCATAGATTTATTAAAGTTTATTAACTTGCTTGAATAACTAGTTGAAGAAAGTGAGTTAACACCAAAGATTTCTTTCAGCCTCCCTCCTACCACCCTGCATCTTATTTACTAATTTATTCAGCAAAACTCCAAATTGGCACTATGCACACAGAAAGAACAATTTTATCAAACCGGTTGTTTCTTGAGCCAAAGGAAAAACTGAACTGGCTTCCACAAACAAGACAGTAGCATCTTCCAAAATAGAAGGTGGAGCTAAAGATTTTTAGTGGGGAAAGAGGGAAGGGAAGTGTTCTAATGAAATTTGGCAAAAAGAGCATCTGTTCTGGTACTGAAGTCAAGAGGAGAGTTATGAAAAACTACATGCTTCTGCTGCAAGTAGCTGAGCAATGTTGGGGGGCGGGGAGGGGGGGAAGGGCAGGATGGAAAAGTAATTTTCAAAAGTAACAGAAGTTCCATGGCTTCTCATCCTTTACTGAGCCTTTATCCAATTCTGGGAATGTGTTTTATTTGACCACATATATACTGTTCCTAAATACATGTACAAAGAAAACTGTGAATATGTTCTTCTGTAAATAGAAAAAAAAAAAAAAAAAAAGAGGAAGAATATGATGACAAGAGGGGAAAACTAGAAAGTCTAGAAAGTGAAACGCACACTCCGAGATACAGCCCAAGAAGCGGTTGCTCTCATTCCTAAAGCTCCTGCAGTGAGGCAACCTGAACTTAACTCTAAGATCTACGGCCACCTCATTTCATAGTCTTGGAAAATGTACATCTCTTGTCTATACCTCACTTTCCCAACTATGTTCCCAAGTTACAAGGACCTTCCCTGTTATTTCTTCAGAATGCTGCTTGCATATGCCTCTTGGGATGGAGTTCATGAACTTTTTTCTGAAGAAAACTGCCAGGTTTCAGAAGCCATACATTTACATATTGGGAAGATTTTTTTCCTTGTTATTATTTACCCAGTTATGCCCAAGTATCCTGTAAGCATTTATGCAACTCATGTAGAAGTTAAATTGGGATACATATGAGAAAAATACTAGAGGAAAGCACTTGAAGTTAGACCACAAGGATATAGAAATTAAACCAAGGATCTGAAAAGACAAATTTGGTTTGCATGCAGGGTATAATTTTAACACCAGAAGTGTTAGCCAATGCACATCATCTATGACTTGAAAAGTATTCCAGGTTGGAAACTTGTTCCAGTACCAACATCATGAAATTGGCTACTAGGGAAATCTAGAAGTGCCAAACGCACAGTAGCGTGATTCTCCACTCCCTTCTTCAGCAGAAACAACAGTATTTTTCGACTCATTAAATTTATTTCAAATGGAACATTCTAAAGATAAGAATGGTTTATAAAATACAGCTGAAATTCTGAAATTATATAGTGCCAAAATAGGAATAAAAGTCAAACAAATAATAAAATCCAGTTCACCAAAGCAACATTTAAGACAATCTTCCATCCTTCCATTCTTTTCAATTCTATAATTCCCCCTAAGCAAAGTATTTCTTAAAGTTTTTTATAACATCCAGCAGAGAAATATAATACCTCCACAACGTGATGAAGGTTCCAAAGTACTCCTGCATGTAGTAGATAGTAATATTTCCACTTATCTACCACTGAAATGCATCCATGTCTACCAGGAATGCAGCATCAGTTCAAATAAGAGCAATGAATAGCACTTGACAACCTTATTGAGATTCTCTCTTGTAAATGGGTAGTTGAAAATATTTCACCAGTTTAACTCCATGTTTCAAGATGACAGAGCAAAGCTATTCAAGTCATTTCCTCTGCCAACATAGGGCTGCAATACTATATATACCCTGCACTTGTTCCTGGTTTATTTAAAAATGCAAACAAAAAACTTTAGTGATGAGAGATATTGTGGCTCCCCTGCTTTACTGGGTAGTCATTGGATATCCCTGACCTGAGCACAGATGATTTACAGAAATTCAGACACAGCATTTCAGAAACATAGCTCCTCTAAAATTTGCATTGCTTTGCTGTGACATTTTATATAATTCACACTTTTAGAACTGTGAGAAAAATAGCTTATTTTGCTCCAAAGAAAGAAATCACAGAAGTGCTAAAATATTAATCCATTAATCAGTTGTCTCAGGATAGGAAAGTGAGCTGAGAAAACAAAGTAAGAGAAGCGCTGCTTAGAGAACTAGAGAAACTACTGCTGAGTTTAATTTCCGTACCACCTCATGCTCTCCTATCAAGAACACAGAACTTTAGGAGAATTTCACTGATAGTGACTGCAGTTACAGTGCCCTAAAACATAACCATTCTTGTCTAAAAACTAAATTTGCAAAATTTTAATTTTTCTTTTTTATTTCAGGCTTTTGTTTTTCCTAAAACCTGGTTAGAGCAGAAAGAACTAGAGATCATGAACTCCAACTTTCACTTGGAAGTTTAGTTTCTAAATAATTAATGTATAACACTGTCATCCTGCCAAGAATGTCACTCCTGATTTGATCATACCGGTATTAAATTTGACCTTCCAATTTAAAATATGCTACATCCTGCTTCAGTGAGAAACTTTGCTGAGCCATCAAGGGAGAAGCAAGTATATATTAAAGTGACAGTTCCAAGAAATAATTTGAAGGCTGAAGTAAAGGTTTAGATAGAGTACTATTATCAGAGCTTTCTCAAAAAATAAGTGTTCTCCCCACCTCTCAAAGTTATTTCTAGCGGAGAGCTTCTTCAGATTATTCTGCAATATTGTGGAAGCCTAGTCTGGAGATATTATCAGAATGGATATACTTTAAAGTGGCAATGCAAATATGAATGTAACTGAGATGGGTCCACACTTCAACAAAGCCTTGCCTTGTCACATAAGGCATTGGAGTCTGTGGCTTTGCTGGACTATTGCAAACTCATGTGAAAATTGCAGAGATTCATGTCTTGGTTTTACATAATTGCTAGAGTACATATGTATGTATTTGTCAGAGAAATTATAGCAGTCTCTCCTCTTTGTTGCTGGCTCAAACCAAGACAAGAAATATAGAAAACAAGTCCTACCACTTGAAGGTTCTTTGGCAACCTATTTGAAACAGCAGGTCTCAGTTTAGCTAGCACACAACTTTGTACTGAAATAACCACTGTCTCTGGTGGTCTTACTATATAGGCCAAGTACTGGATCAACTAACAAAGTACAGACAAACAAGACAAAGACCTCCAACCCCATCATCTCTAGACACAGAACTGCATCAGATAAAAGGCAGAACAAGTTTACTTGTAAACTAGCACTGGGGCTGCTTTACCCAATCTCTTCAACTGATTGCTTTAGTTTCCACAACTGTCGGTTTGGCACTTTCCATAAGTACTAAAGTGCTCAGACACTTCAGAAAAAACAGAAATTCCTGACAGTTCGAAGGGTTTGCCTATGTGGATGTCAGACATTTCTCTGTTATTAGGACCCTGGGTGAGTTTAATCTACAAAGAGATCAGTTGGCCTACATCATTAACACACTTCTACAAACAGTGGATAAAACAGTTTTAAATTACCAGAAGTTGCATCATTATGGATTATTATTTTAGCATTGTTAGCCTTCTATAATATGATGTTGCTCCCATTGGAATACTGATTAAAATAGGAACCAGATGTGCTTTTCATGACCAGATTGAAAAAGATAAACAACCAGAAAATCAATTCAAATAAAAAGGATGCCCTGGGGGTGTTTCTCAAAACTGAAGAGGGAGAGCATATGTATCTTTTAGAAGGGTGGGGCAGGAACTGAAAACACTCAAAACCAGAACTCTCCTCTTTCACAAAAAAATCCCTAAGAAACATGAAACAATCTAGTTCTTTAGACACCTATTTTGATTATACTCCAATGCACCATTATCTTAAAATTGGGTTCACTGGCCAACAGTAAAACAAAGAAAAAAAAAAATCAGTGTTTTCAGTTTTGCTCATAAATCCACAAGAAGTAAAGCTCATAGGGAAGAGAAAAAAAAAAAAAGACTAATTTACATTTAGACCCCAGCGTTTTATGGGAATATCACTTTGGTTTACTGGCCTGTAAGTATGATACAAAGGTTCCAAAAAATTATCTATCTTCAACTCCAGAGAGCCATTAAATGGAAGCCTTATCTTCATGCCAATCCTGATGGGAGCTCTTTTTGTGCTAGATGCAAGCCAGTATCTTCAATCTTGAAGACTGAGTATGACTTAATTGTTTCACACAGTACACCAGCTGTTTCTTCACATACACTAGAAAAGAGCAACATTTCCCTTCACAAAGGAACAGGGATCACAAATCACAAAGGAAATTACAGGACCACAGCTTGCCTCAGTGCCACAGCTTCTACTGCAGATATCAGTGTGGCCCTACTGAAGCCACATTTCTTTCCTCTGCACCTTTACATCTAGGCCAGGAACCAGAGACTGCTGAAGAGGGAGGCAGTCTCTTTTGACAAGCATCGAGAAGAATGGATTTCTTCAGTTGGACAGAAAAAATAATAATAATTAAAAAAAAAAAAAAAAAAGGATCTCTCTCTCACTTATCTACCTTACTTTCAGAAGAGCTAGATGAGAGACCGGCTGGCCCTGCCCAGCACCAACTCTAATGACTACCACCTCAGCTGTACCAGGTCATTTTTGCTGCAGCTGAGAGTCACTTCCAGTGGGAAAAGCATAGACCACACAATCAGGCCTGCAAAACTTGGCTTGAAATAGCACACCATATAAAGGCAGAAGAGAGAACTTATTTCTAGTTTTCATGAACAATCGGTATCTTATTTTTTGTGTGAACAAAACTTTGCCACCATGTGGTAATTACTCCAATCCTAGAAGTCCTTCACTGCAGATTACCAAAGCCAAAATACATTGAATATTAAATATATTTACACAAACTTAGAAATGAAAGGTTCCATGCACTACAGCCTAATACACATTTGATTTGCCAAATTATGTTATTTCTCTTAGATATGTTTTGAAAAAGCATCAAACAGAAGAAGAGGGGATTTTTATGAGAAATTCCTTGGTCCCTCCCTGCACCTTCTTAAAATGACTCTGGGATACTAGAGTTTACTTCGAGGGGTCCCCTGTTTCCTAGCTCCTGTTTACTCTGACATACTGCATACATTAGGACCTCATTACTTTCCTCTGTTTCTCCCCAAGCCTCACATCTCTCTCCCTCTTTCTGGGAGTTCCCCAAATGTCTTCCATTCTTTCTCTTCCACTGTTTTTAATGTTTTTAATTTCCCTCTTCCCATAGCTGGTTCTCCATTCTCTTCAATATGCCAGCACCTGCTTGTACATTAACAAGTCCCTTGGGATAACTTGAGGGCAGCCATCAGTGCCCTCATGCAGAAGTTTAACAAACTTGCCTACTCAGACAAAAACTTGCATGAGAAGCAGCATTTGTGGATGTTGAAAGACTGCTATTGGATCAAAATTCCATTCTTCAAGACATCTTGTGCTATGTTTGAGATACTGCTGCCTATTACAGAGATAGTTAGAAGAGTATTAAGTAAAATTCTTTGCCCCTTGCCTTGAAGAAAGAGGCAGAAGTACCTCAACATTGCAAACGCCCCTGTGGAGGCATAAGAAACAATATTTCTACAGAGCAAAATATTTGTAATGGAATAAATAGCAGCTTCGGGGTTTTTGTGAAAGTTTTGTGATCCTACACTTCCTCCTCCTCACACTACAAACTGCATAAATCAATAATTATAACTAGCAGCTACTCTAACAACTATATCAGAAGAAAATTAAGATCACAAAGTCAAGCACTCTGAATTTGGAAAATACCAGAATTAACATTGTTCATGTAACCTTACTTGAACTTTTGTGTGTACAGAGGTGAACTTTTTTGCATTATCACATTTTTTTCCACAGCTGTACAACTAGGGACTCCAATAAGTCTACATCTTCTTATTGCTGTTGAAGTAATGCTATCAAAATCATGTTGATATTGGGGATTACTGATGAAACCTCTCAATCCTCATAGAAGAGCCTAAGAATTGTAACAAGCCCACAAACTTTAGGATACTTTAAGAGGGCTGTCTTTTCTTCCACAGGCTTCTCAATCAAGAAAAGATATAAAATATTTTAGTGAACAACAAGAACAATTGGGAAGGGTACAGCCCATTTACTTGTGCAGAAAAACTAATCAGTAACTCAAGATTATAGAATACATGTTAAATTTGATAAACTATTCACCAGAGACTTTATAAAGACCAAGAATTCATACCAGGCACTGCCAATGTATTGTTCATGTCTAACAATGCTATGAAACAAACAAATAAACAACGGCATGATCTTCAGAGAGGAATTTTATTGAAAAGTGGTTAACTTGCAAAAAAAATGCTAGTCAAAATTCTTTAAAAAACCCCAACTTTTCAGTAACTTTTCTTAAATATTTATATCTTCTTATTCTGTGGTTTTCAGTCAACTGGATTAAAGAAACCCAACTTGTTCAGTTGACTGCCATTCTGTTCCTCAGCATGATGCAGTTCAGCGCAGTAACTTCAGCACTGGAACTGATACACCTATTCACTGGGAAAATAGTTTTTACAAAACCTTTTGTTGCTGGGGAAAAAACGGGGGTTGGGTTTTTTGTGTTTTTTTTTTTAATTTAGAAAGTATCTGGAAAAATCAACTTTGTCTATGTAGATTTATGGAATAAGAAAAAAACAATTTTAAGGGTATTGGTTATTTATAAATTGTTTTATGGACTTACTATTTGTGGTCAATAGTCTCCAAAATCACATTACTTCTACTGCCTAAGTGAATAACATTCTTAGGAACAGTTATTCCTCAAACTTATTTTCTGCACACATACCACAGTTTTTCATCCATGATGTACAGGGCAAGGCAATCTGTACCATTTAAGTCCTTCAAACAAAAGGGTTTTATTCATACAGTCTGCTGACAAAGGTCAAAAAAAGTTTTCCACTAGAGAAAAGGTCTCTGTTGCAGTAACTCACTGTCAAGTACAGCAGAGCCAACAGAGATGCAAGAGGTACAAACTAGACAGATGCTGCAGATGCACTCAACCCAATACCATAAAAAGCTGATAAGGAGAAGGTACCACTACACTAGATAAAATCCTATAAAGGAATCAAGTTTTCCCTCCTCTTTTATGGGATTAAAAAGTTGTCTGCCATGGGGGAAAAGGGAATACACAGATCCCTTAGTCCTAGCTTTTCCCCCCCCTCTCTTTCTCTCTACCATCTCCCAACTGTTCTGCATTCCAGCTTCACATAACAGTAATATTTAGGTTTGGGTGGAGAATATTTTAGTCGCAATGGACAGTCTTTGTCAAAAGTTAAGTGTGAAAAACTAGCAACTGGAATTAATGTTAAAAGGGTAGAAATTATTTTAGTAATGTGATAGTTGTGATAAGCAAAGTAAGCCAGGACTAAAGAGGCAGATCAGAACAACATCAGTTCTGATTAAGATCTGTTTCAAAGCCTGACCTTCATCAGTTGCTGACAAAACGCAATCCTTGCTGATGCCACAAGCCAGGCAAATAACCATCTAACAGAGCAACAGCTGCAGCGGGAGACATTTAAACTCTTGGAAGTACAGCTGTTCACAGATAGAAGAGATCAGATCCTTCAATCTACAGAACTACACGTACAGAGGAGCAGGATGGTGCTATTCACTTGCAATATAAACTATCTGGTAATCCTCAGTCTAGGCATATTTAAATTACAGTCAGTTTCAAATCATCTTGCCTAAGTCTCTCGCAGGAGCTCTGAAAGAAAATCTGCAGTTTTGACATGGTCTCAATTTGCCCCGCTACTTTGCATGCAAAGGTATTTTGACACTTTATTTTCTTCTTTTATAATTAGGCCATAGGAAAACTGCCTCACCAGTCCGTGCCCACACTAGATGCCTCAGGAATGATGCTGACATGCTTGTTCTAACCCTGCACTTGATGGGGTGAACTGCACTTAGGTCCCTAGCACTTTCCATCCTCCTTTCACACACTTGCTAGATCATCAAATGACTATTCTGGCCTGAATTGACATAGATTTAGCAGGATATCATGGACTTGATTATCAGTAAGTGAGGGAATGGAAAAAGTAAGGAAATGTGGTGGAGCTCCTTCTGTAAACCAATTACTAACACAGATTCTCTAGTAAAGACATCCTTTTATTGATTCCCTCAGTTCAGCAAATGCTTATCTGCCATTCAAATTGTAAACAGCTGGAAAACCTTACACTTTTGTGACTAAGTGGTGTCCCTATCTCTGACAGATGGGTAATAAATAATGAAATCATTACAGAAAATTGCTCTTGTTCTGAATCTACTGGTGAGTTTTTAACTCTCTGCAAACAACGCAGCTTTGCAGGGGAAGGGGGCACTTCTTCCCTACATTATTTTACATTTAGAATGTGTGCAATATTAGGCCATATAATTAGCTGAAGATTAGCAAAGCTCTTACTCCAGCTGTAAATACACAGTGGTAATCCTTTCTGCTATACAGTCTCGTGTTGTGTTATTTTGCATTTGTTTGTACTGACTCTACCAACCTGCTTTACCGCCTACTTTGTACAGAAAAGAGGAAGCCACTGAAAAAACACCTAGTTAAATCTCAAGGCTTAAGACACTTGCAAATAACATAGAATCCTAAAGAAGGAATCCATGTTAAACCTCAGCTGAAATCCCAGACTTGCTGAAGTATATGGAGATACCAAGAGCTTACTTTGATAGCATCGGTTCGCTGTCTCTGTTTTTCCCATCTCTCTCTTCTTCACAAGTTCCCTCCCTGATTTAATGCATGAGATGGATAACCAGCATTTTGTGTCTTTTGAGTATTTTACTTCCCAGCATTAATAACGTTTCAATGTAGAGGGTATGTATGTGTGAGCCTAGGTTTTTAAAATTCCATCACAGGAGCATTTTTACACCTGCAGAATGCAATAGGGGCAGTGGGTATTGGATCTATCGTGCCTACTGAAGAAACTCACAGCTGTAGAAGAAGGTCGTAAGCACACAGAGGCACCTAATATTTTGGGCCAGGCCCAAATATTTGCAACGTAGGCCCACAGGCAGCTGAAGAAATAATTTTTGTAAAGCTTGATTTCACTTTAGGATTTCAGAAGAGTGCCTGGTTTATTTTCCTTGTCTACTGACTCATAACCTCCATACTTAGGTGCCTGTCCCTTCCTTACCTTTCCAAAGTTCCCTTTCCAAACTTTCTCTCTTCAGTGTTACCCCCCTCTTCCCCTGCACGTTCCTGGGAGTGCTCCATCCCACTCTCCTCATTACATCCTAGTGCACTTCCACGCAAAGAAATTTTCCCCAAATTTTGATCCATTACTATCTCTTCTCTTTGCACAGTCAGCTCACTTTATAGACTACCTTACGCATATACGTGTAAGGTTACCTACTACTAAGTGACACTTTCATTATGTACAGGTATAGATCTATGCAAGATGTTAAGTAATGTGCCATTATAATTGCTGTACATTTTTACTAATCCTTTTAACAGTCTTTTCTTTCTGACTTTAATTGGTAGCATGGTGCACTGCCATCTAACTAAAAGCCAAAAAGTAGTTACTGGAAGTCTACTAATAATTTATTGATTAATCAAGGAGTGCAACTTGTGGTGCAAATCAAAGAGAAGACCATATAATTTGCACAATCTAGTTCTTTTCCATGACTAGATTTTAATTAGAGATATAAAGAAATATTTGAATAAGAGGATAATTTTCCATTCTCATTCTCAATCAACCTTTGTTCAATGAGGTATATAGGTAGTCTTAGCAGATCAATGAAGCCACAGTTTCAAAACTATATAAAAAAAAAAAGGTTGAAAACTGTCTACAATCTGCCTTCAGGTGGGCTCCAATTAGAAAGAACTGAAAGTGTTTTCTAAGATTAAAAGAGCAGCAGATAGGGTAATAATGGATATATATTATCATGGCAACAAAGCTTTATTCTTGCTTTAGACGTTATTAATAAATTATTTTTATGTGATCCATAAAACGTTTAACCACCAAGTAAATGACAATAATAGTTATGCTATATATGGACCTATGTGAAGGGTTAAAAACAGCTAGCTTGTTTGTTCACTTGAAAAGACAGGAAAAAACCACTGAAGTAATTTACATAACCCCATATTGGATTGTAGGCAATATTCATACCTCTGTATAGCTGCAATCTGAACTAAAGCTACACATAAATACCTCATTTTATATTTATTGCTACTAATGTAAAGTTTAATCCAACCCTAACCATTCTATGATTCTATGTTAAGTCATAGGAACAATAGTTTTTTGCAAGTTTTTAAGAAAATACTTCAGCAAAGTTCCCCAAATCTAGGTCTTAAAACCAATTTTTATCCAACCGTCTATGCATGTGTGTAGTGATGCTACACTTTTTTTTTAAGAGCATATTTAAAATCAGGTAGAAGAAATCACTACATGGTAAGTATTTTGTTAAAAGTAAAGTTTGAATACAAATGTATCATTTCAGAGAGTCCCCTGAACTTCATACCTGGTAATAAAATAAACCAAACGGTTCTCAATATTTTCTCATATCGGTTCTACATTTTTTGTATCTCCACCAAAAATTTACTGTTAAAACTCTGCAACAACACCTTAGGTTGTGATAATCACAGTCTAAGTGTCCCGATGTCATCACAAGTAGGATTCCCTGAAGTTGAGAGTTATCAAGGTATGAATAACAAGGAGACCGACCATACCCATATACTGTCCAAACACCATTCAGAAAGGCAGGATTCCTCTGACTCCCACTGCATTCTTTTTCTATTCTATTGCCTTTGAGTGTCAGTATGGTGATACTCCATTGTCCTAGTGAAAAAAGCCTGGACGACTTTACCTTTAAGTTTATCACTGTCTGAGCTAAAGTATTCTTAAGCCTTTGTTCTCCCTAAAACAAGGTATATAAAAAACATTTGCTGCAGCTATTTAACAAAAAAGGAAGTTGTTATATAGTTGTCAACTATTTGACTGTTGCTGTGCTTTGTTTTGGGTGGGTTTTTTTTCTAATATCTACTGCATCCCACTGGAATTTTCCTGTAGATTTAAATCAGCTCAATATGATCTGGATGAATAGGAGGAAACAAAGAAATGAATGATGTTTAAGGGATCTGTTTTGAAAATTGCTAGGAAAAATTTATTGTCCTCTTTTCAGTATGATTTTAATAACCCATATGAGTTACTGAAACCAAAAAGAGATTCTTATCATCAGGCAGACAAAGGATTCATAATTATGGTTTTTCATCTTAAGTTTACACTTAAGTTTACAACCTGAAAAGAAAAAGCCAAACTTAAGTGCCATATTGCTCATCTCTCTCTTGTTTTTACTGCCCTGTTAAATCAGTTTACTTTGCATGCATGTTGCAGTGTTTTTCAGATATCGACGCTGAGGGAGGATCTGCACAAGCTGCAGCACTTTTCTTGTATATTTTGCATGTAGCAAAAGTCGACCCTGATCTAATCCCGATTTCTGAGACCAGTGAACTAAGAATAAGGATTTCACCATGAGAACATTTAGCACCTTCGTATCTGTGGAATTTTTTCCGTAGGACCTTCCAATCCCATTTTAGCTACTGCCACAGGGCATTACAACCCAGCATCTTAGGTTTAAAGTCTGATACAGAGACTTAGAATTTAAGACAGTAGGTAGATAAAAAGTTCTGGAAGATATTCTAAAGCAAATTTCAAATGGATCAGGGAACAAGGAGAAGCAGAATGATGGCTTCTTAGCAGGTATGTGTTGCCCTGAGGGCAAGCTGGACAAAATGGAGTTTTGTTTGTTTGTTTAAAAAAAGAAAAAAAAAAAAAACAAAAAAAAAAGAAAACAAGAAAAGAAATCGCATCCATGACCTAATGTCAAACCTGAGAAGTACATATTACAACAGGCCAGCCTGGATATGAGGAAAGCAGGGATCCCTATATTCATGTTTTCATCTAAAAGGACAAAAAGTAATTTCCTATGGGAGGGAAAAAGGAATAGACTTTATTAAGCTGTTTCTATTTGAACTGGAGGCCTAGGCACAATCTTCATAATTGGAAGGAAAGAGTTTGCAATTTCTTTCCCTTTTTTTTTTTCTTTTTTTTTTCAGCAAGTGCTCTGTAGCAATGCTGCAGACAACTGCCTGTCAAGTAGGAAGCAGGAATCAATGCATAGCTTAACATAAAGGGGGCATTTAAACAAAAAGGTTTAGATATTAAAGGATGGCTTACAGCATGTGTATTTTGCATACTTTCATGTGGTCCTAATGCATTAACACATTTCTTCAAATACAGTCTTGCCAAAGAAACACTAAATTGGTAGCATTTTAGGTGAACAGTTTCTATATATCATTAAGGACTTGCTTGGGATTGGATTTGCAAAGCCCTGGGCGTGCACATTTGTAAGAAGACAGAGGAAGAAGTGCCCGTCAGGCTAAATCTTCCATAAAACTAAACCAGTTCAATTTGAGAGATATTAGTTATGCTTGGCTTAAACAGAAGTGCACTGGATCATTCAAGGGATCAGGGATTTATGCAGAAAATCTTGACTTGCATACGCAGATCAAGATGGCATCCTTTCTTTAAAAAATATGCAGTTCTACTTGTTGTATAGCAAGATATAAAACTGTGCGATTAAATAAAACTGCAGTTAAAGCACTGTGGAAAAAAGTTATTCTGTAATTAGAACATTCATGTCCTCACATTTTATCAGCAGTAATTAAAGATTAATTGCATTGTTCACTGACTAAACTTACAGCTAGTGCCTTATTTAAACTGTTTTTCATTTATTCCAAATACAAAACTTCATAAAGATCTGAACTGAAGCACCACTTAAAAAACACACTTAGAGCAAGTGATTTATTTTTTTTTCAGAGCCAAGAGAAATACATGCCTATGCCTGGATCATGAGTAACTCCAGCTTTCTGGAAGCAAAACCTCAGGTATGTATTTTTTCCTTCTCTTACTAACTGTCAGGAACAATAAATTAGGAAGGAAAAAGAAAAATTAAAAATAGCATGGATCTGAAAGTGAAAGTTGATATTGCACATGAAAGACTCAGAATACTTACAAAAACATTTCTACTTGCATGCTACTTTGCTGAGTAAAACACAGATTACCTTTTATCCTTGATTGCTTTCTTTATAATGCACAACAGATAAGCCTTTTGAATACCACAAATTTTTTTCATTGTTATCATTCTGAATTCAGACTGTGGAATGGATCAGAGAACATACTGATACAAATCCAGCAAATGTAGTTACAAAAACCACAACTGGGATAAATCACTTCGGTCCCCACTTCTTGTCAGAATGGTGGTCATCGGCTGACAAGTGACAAGTCAAACTGGAAATAGCTGTAATTACAGTTTACAAGGGTTAACTGAATGAAAGCCACTTCTTTGTGGATCTGCTGCAGGCATCCAGCCTTTGAAAGCCCTAAGTGCCATACCTTTCATATCGTAAAGGTGCATAAATTGAGCCTTTTGCTGAAGTAGGAAAATCAGGCTGATTCACAGAACCTGGGGAACAGCCCAGTATGCCGAAATGGAGATAATGACAAGAAAAGTGAATCAACTTTGGACTTCAGGTGAAAATGGTTAAAAAAAGAATGCAAAGGGAGTGACAAATGGGATTAATCCAAGTGAATGCTGAGGATTTTAAGGAAGAAAATTACTCAATGTTTGTGTATAGGAAAGTCCAAGTAATACAATGTTGCCTGGTGTCATATACTTTTATGCTCATTTTGGATCACTCCGGTGAAAAACCCCAATTTACTTATGTCCCCCTCACCACAAGGTGGCACATATGTACTCCCCATGATTTTTTAACTGCCTGTGCACTTAATTTTTAAGTAGTAACTGTTATCCACTTCTACAGAGAGGAAGGAGTGGGGGTGGGTAACAGCAGTGAATGATAAACTGCATTATCTTATCAAGTACAGACAACTTAAAGTAAGTAAACGATTCTTAATATGTGGATTAATTCCAAACTGTCCTTGTTACTATTATTTACTAAAGGGTCTAAGGTGTATTCACATCAGCAGTGTGGAAATTAAACAGGATAAGGAGCTATTGAAAGCTTAGCTTCAGTGTCTTACAAATACATTCACCAGAAACTTAACAGAACTTAAGGGTGAAATGGAATATGGACTTTGGATAGGCTGGTGCCAAAGGTGGCAATAAGTACACAGAAGCAGAAACCCAGGCGTATCTACCCGTTATTTTGATTGTCTATATTTTAAGCCTTCTGGTCACCCCTTGATTGTTACACAGTAGAAGGGTTTTTCTTCCATTGCTGCCACTTTCAATTCTCATGTTGTGAGTTTCAAGAACTAATAACTACAGATACTAAGGAAGGCTGTTCCCTAGTGGCAATTTTTGCTTCATGCTGATACAGGTTGTGTTTGAATGTCAGGCTTTGAAACATCCAAATATAAATTTTCATGTTCACCTAGTGGCTGATCAAATAAAAATCTCAGTGATCTTCCATGCAGTTATTCCTCTTTTCAAGTCCATGATATAAAAACATAGTGCATGATCTATAATGGCTACAGCACACCCTTCTCCACAGTACATAATGGACCCGCATGTTTCATATATCCATCAGAAAGGCACGAAGCAGAATATGAATCCACCAAACTGCAGAAGAGATTTGAAAGCAAACTGAGATAAACATGTGAGTACAAAAGAGAAGGAGGAATTTTTGAAGGACAGAAAAATACTGACCTAAATCAAAGCACAGAAACATTAGCTAGCATGCGAAGCAGTTCTATGCACACACCATGGAATATATGTTTTTAGAAAGTAGATTCTTGGAGATTTAAAGTATAAACTATGTACATAGCTCCCTCTGATGACCATTGGACACGATACAATGCAAGTCTCCTTTTATTTTTGTTCCTGCACTCAACTGACAGCTGACTGGTTAAATTCTAATTGCTTCCAAGTGAGGTCAGCAAAGGTATTTATCGAAAAGGACTGAACAACAGGCTCAACACACACATGCACGCGCACGCATAAGCACATACACACCATCTCTCCAGCGTGTTGATTTATGGAAACAATTATAACTCTGGTGGAGTCTGTCTGAGCCGAGAAAGTTTGTAGCTACAGTAGAGTGTCTCATGTTGCAAAAAGCAGACAACAGAAATGGAATACTTGGGTGTCCAGCTCTTATCAACAGGAACAAGTAAGTCATCTGTCCTTTACAAGAACATTCAACTGTTTCTAATAGCTAATAACTTTTTTCTTCATTTGTATATGCTAGAGGCTAAAAAAGCATTAAAACTACTTCTACTAATAAACTGAAAAGGGTAGGAATAAAAATACGGGGCTAGGACTATGAGGTCTGTTTCAAAATTAGAAATAGAAAAAAAGTTATCTGATAGACTGTGCTAATACTGAATATATAGGTATGAAATAATCAGCAGAATTTTACCATGCATGAAAGTAGCTCAATTGAATCAATAAGGGATTTTTGGAAGGACTTAAAACTGAAGACAGAACTATGTTTATAACCAGCTTAAATGTCTGTTTATGTAAAAAGCTGCGTGAGAGATAGCTATTGTATATATATTTGCATCATTTTTAAATGTATGACATGCTAAGCTGATTTTTATGTATAGTACTTTTCAGTAGCATAATGTATCCTTGCACATTTGTAACAATTGAGTATAAAGACTTATACATGCACCTTTTCTCACAGATCTTTTACTTTCAGTGCAAGCAGCAAATTCAAGTAGTACAGACGGTCACGACAACAAAGGTTTTTATAACTTGTGCCTTTAAAGGATATTCTGACTGAGGAGATATTTAAGAAGCTCTTCTATTTCGCCATTAACTATTAAGGAATAACGATCAGAATTCTAGAAGAGGGAACAATCTCATTTAAATGAATCTGTAACTCATAAAGACAGAAGGCAGGTCGGTGACCTAAGAGCAACAGCCTACTTGAGATTTAATTTTCATTATGTTGTTCATGAACACCCAGAACACTGCACTATAATGCACAAATGGATACTGACATGGATCCTGCCAATTTTGCTCTACAGATCGTACTTTTACATTATCTTTCTAATGGGCACTATATCTTTAGCTTGCAATGACATGACTCCAGAGCAAATGGCTACAAATGTGAACTGTTCCAGCCCTGAGCGACATACCAGAAGCTATGATTATATGGAAGGGGGGGATGTAAGAGTGAGAAGACTTTTCTGTCGAACTCAGTGGTATATGAGGATTGACAAGCGAGGCAAAGTAAAAGGGACAAGAGAAGCAAACAACAACTACAGTAAGTAATATTTTTGCTTTTCCTATTTCTAAGTTTTTAGAAACGTACACATTGTTTCTTATTCCTTGATTTATAGTGATTCCAAAAAACTTTTGTATAGTGTACTGATCATTGTGTAAGACAAGTTTTCCAATTAATCCTGCAGGAGGACATTTGTTATTGATTTTGAAATGCGTCATTTTAAATACATTGTAGATCTGCTAATGTATTAGTTACAGCTGGTAACTATTAGCAAACAGAGAGTCTATTTTAACAAGTGAATTAAGGTTGTACGTATGAAAATGTATAACCACTAACTCTACTCATAAAACACTTATGAAACATTAAACCACATTTATATAGTCCACACATTACCTGAAAGTTTGGTGTGTTTGAGATAACAATTAAAACATATGCAATACTAGAAGGTTCAATGGAAAGAATTATGTAAACTCTCTTGCAAAATCTTTTAGATAGCTTGCCAAGCCAGGAACAAAACCTATTATAGTTTCTGCAGTTCATTATTACAATGATCATGATGCTGAAAAAAATATTCTCCCCCTTTTCTTCCAAAAACATGAGTCATCTGGAGAGAATGGACATATAATATTTTGCAAAGCTGTACCAAATACAATTTTTGAACTGGCAAAATAATTGTTGTACTAATCTGCATTTTTCACACAAATAACTATGTACCTTCCATTTAGACAGTTTTAATGGAGATTGTACATATTATTGTGCTTTTTATAAGAGCAGCAACAAAAGAAATCAATAAAACAAACTTCTAGAACTGTTAGTGTGATTCAGCTTTCAGCTGGAGTTGACTGCTTATTTTCTATAAGAACAGCACTTTTGCATGCTAAGTGTCTGGCTATTAGGCTCCATAATTTATTTATTTACTTTATGACTATGTTAAGTGCTTGGCAACTTGTGTGGTTAAAACTTCATTGACTAGTGTTACTGTTTCTTTCAAAATTTGTTTCCATATGTCTCATTTCTTCCTACACTATTACATAGTGAACAACCATATTCCTCTGAAAGACAACACATGGCCAGCAGCCAAACAAATTATTTGGTCCATATTCAAGAAGACTCCCATTGCGTTTCAGGACATTGCTACAATAGAGATCCATAGGGCTAGTTTCCAAGTGAAATGTTGCTCCATAAAAATCACTGGGAAAAACTGTTACTAACTGTTGAAATAGTTTCTTATAGATTTTTACAGATAAGTGAATATCTATTGTACCCAATTTTTTTTCTGCTATTATTTAAAAACACTTAAAAGAGATTATGACAGCAGGTAGAGCTGAATAATTATATAGATTTGCTTATTTCCATGCTGCTTAAGTAAAAGCTTTGTTCGTAATTTAGGATTATTTCAAACTCAAGTAAAGGTTCTGAATTCTCTGCAGGATCCCACGCTGCTGAAGCATATTAATGACACTCTGAAACACTCTATAGTGAAACCATCAGGGAATATCAGATCACCTTGTACTAAAGGCAATCCATTTTCTTGGAGTTTTCTGAACACTTTATGAATATTTAGTGATGTTAACTACTACAAATTACTGAAAGGCAACCTTGAGTTGTTAAACTCTTACATTTATATCATGGTGAAAAAAATTTTGACTTTTTTTCTGGTAAATGCAACAAGCCTCAGGAGAAAACACAATCAATACTTGAGTGGTTTATCTGGTAACTGATGTGTGCTATAATGAACTGCTCCACTAAATTTAACTAAAGTATGTGGGATGTCTCCCACCATCTTAAGTCTCTTGCTGTAATTTATCTTTTGAATACTAGGAAATAATATCCAAATGCTTTTTTCGGACAAGTAGAATAGGGACATACAGATAAAGAGGCCTGGAAAAATGTGAACACTGACAACTTGGATTTTCTGAGAAACTAAAAACATTAGTATTGTGAAAAACTTCGTCATACCCTCTATTCAACTGAATAGGTAAGAAGCCTTTCTGAAGACGTGTTTACAGCTCTATACTAAAATATCCATAAAGAAAATAATTGATATGAGGAGACAAAAAAAAAAAACAAAAAACAAAAAACAAAAAACAAAACAACAACCAACCCAAAAAAAACACAAACAAACAAAAAAAACCAAAAAACCCCCCAAAAAACCCCCACAACAAACCACAAAACCAAGACACCTCCACCTGGACTAATACACTTTCCCTAAGCAAAATTTTTAACATTAGAAGACTAAACATGTTATTTTTATTCAGGGTCTCTCAAGAGCATCATTTTAAAATCATACTTATTACAAAGGTTTATTAATCTGGGTGTTCAATTATTCTTGTTCCATGATTTCCAGTTCTGAAAGTCAGTAAAAGGTAAATCAGACCTGTCTCTCAGGATGGAATCCCAGAACAGTTGCAGTCAAATTAATCAATGGGCACAAAAAAAAAAGTGTTTCTCTGAGAAGTACCTTCTTATTTTATCCTAATTTTCCACTTATGTAATAAATGAAAGGAATCCTTTTACCTTTTGAATCACTAACATGTGTTACTATAATGAAAACGAGAAAACCCCCATATTTTTAACTATCATAACTTAGCTTCATAAAGGAAGCTGCATTGACAGTTTTACAGACAGTCAACTACTTGTTTTCAGCCCATAAATTCTGAAGCATGAATAATGTGAAGAACAATCTTCACATTGAGAAATGTCTGTAGAATGATAACTTCATCATAACTTTGGCAAGTGCCAAAACGCACAGAGCTTTTCTCATCAGCCGAGACTATAAATGTAAGAATACCAAGACATTGAGGAATTAGTGTCTTTGTATATCAAGCTTCTCTATTAAGCTACAGAATATAGGAAAGTAACAGCAAAAATAATGAAAGTGTTACAATTTTCTAAGTAACTCAAAAGCCACTGTAATAAATGTACGTGGACTGAAATTCCACAACAAAAATTAAATAGTGAACCAGATCCTCACTCACCAATTGTAATAAATCTGTATTTATCATTATTTCAAAACACATTACAAGTTAACTGCTTAGCCCAAGAAATACACGTGTACTGTTTCAGTGAAAGCGAATTGTTGAATCCTGTTTACAGCAGTGATGACCTTGTTAGGTACCCAAAGAATATTATTTTGTGCACATTTCAGAAAGCAGTAGAGCCTTCTGGTGGACACAAAGGTGATAACTCAAGAGTAAACTGAGCAAATCAGAGGACAGCGACCTCTGCTAAGCAGAGGGAATCACTTTGCACCTGACAGCTTTGCTTTCTTTATGAAAACTAAAACGTAGAGTGAGAACTGAGAGTCACATACTGAAAAACTAAAGCAAGAATTAGGAAGCAGCCAAGAGATTAGGTCACCCAGAAACATCTGTCATTACCCGTAAAATTTTTTCTCATTGACAATCACTTATTATACCTTGTCCAAACCTAAACTGTGTGCTTTTTATTAAAAAATAAATTTTGTATCTTGTTCATACAAAATAATCTAAGTGGGCACACAAAACAGACTTTTTGATTTCACGATTGTAAAAAGTGAGAGTAACTGAACAAATCTTGGAGATAATATGATAATTTGTTAATTCTTTTTCCTTCATAGGCAATAAATCTCTCCTTACTGCTTACTTCTTTCATTTCAGTTTGTGTTTATTAATTTTGCCATATTTTATTTGATCTAGTTCAGAAAAAAAGGCAGCAAAAATCAGAGTTTATTTTGGCTCTATCCAAGAGGATTTACAACTATGACTGGATGATGCTTTAGGACTTTCCACGCTCTGTTGCCTTTGGAATCTCATTTTAAAGACTTCAAAGGGGCTCTTAGTTACTAGAAAAGCCTTCCCGGAACCTGGATCCTAAGATGTCTGATCCTATCATATTCCATGTGTGCTCTAAACCCAGAGAGTACCTATTTCCTCTTACTTTCAGTGGACAAAGCCAACAACAAAAAAAAAAAAAAAAAAACCAAAAAAAAAAAGAAAAAACAAGATAGTTGAGTGAGATCTTGGCACAAAACAGCTGAAATCTTGATTAAAATTTTTATCTTGGAAAAAAGATACTTCTATTTTGATCAAAATCCAACAAGTCATAGTTTCCAGCTATACTGAATGAACTCTAACTCAGTTTCGTTCAAACCTAAACCCTAACTGATGACAAAATACACTTCATACACACCTTAGTGGTTAAATACTCAAACTTGCTTAGAAATCAAAATTATTTCCAATAGCATTTTATATATTCTTCCTAGGGTAAAACAAATGGTGGACTATGTATGCTGTGCCACTATGTATATTTTATTTCTCTTGATTAAATACATACTATGTGAAGGAGCAAGAAGATTCAGTATCTAAGAAATCAGATAGCTCAAGGCAGGTATGGATGTACCAGCTTCAGTTAAGGGTTATGTGTGTTCCAACCAAACAGAAAGTCTATCTTTGCAACTGCATTCTTAATTTTTCAAGAGATTGTTGGTTCAACCAACACACTGGTGTCAGAAGACAAACCTTCACCTAATGTGAGGGTGCTTTTGCTTCACATTAGTACTGTGCTAACCTTTTCAATTATAACAGAAAGACTTAATTGAAATGTCAATATATGTGTAGCCTCTCAAAACTTAGCCTGCAGTGCTAAGGATGACTTTCACTCCTAGAGTGATTAATCAGATCTAGATATAACAGATTTCCCTGCTCCCTCTCTAGCTCTTTGTCTAGCACTGGTGGTAGATACCATCCCTCAAGTCTCAACCAGCAGAAGAGACTCTATGCATATACCTTAGCCTATACCTTATCACAAATCCCAGCTTCTCACCGTCAACTGCTGATGAAGATGGGTTTTAGCAAAGATGCAGATAATAGAAGCAGCTGAGTTATGCCTCTCTTACAGCTTCTATTGACTTTTTCAATAAGAGTACCCTTTGGGGGAAGTGAGGAGAAGAAAGGAGGGAGTAAAGTCTTGAACCATTGCAGCAAGATTCTTCAGATCTCACATATCAATGTCCAGATCAACTGACGCAGTATGACAGAGGTGCCACAAAGCACAATTAAAACTGTTCATCACTTCTGAATTTCCGTCCTGAATCTTCGTCACCTTGTCTATTCTGGGGTATTTACCAGCTGAAAAATATCTGTCAATTCAGAACAGTAGCAGTTTACACTCACTTTCTCCTCACTCTGAACACAAAGTGATTGCATAAGCTCTGTGAGGGGAGAACCAAACCTCTGGGCGCAGGCACAGGCAGCAGCTTCACATGCTAACGTGCACCATCAGGGCTGGTCTGCCTACGTGCTGCTTCAAAACTGGGGTAGGAGCTAAAAATCAGTATGAGGAGTGAAAGACATCTAAGCTAAATCCATACACATTGTGCTTCAACTGAATCATTTGACCTTGATACACCTTTTTAATTCAGCTGTGACTTGGCTGTTTTTCCTGAATCTCTCAGTATTAAGATTTATCAGAAATGAGGAAAGTTATATGTTTATGGAACCATCAATCAAGTCTAGCAGCCAACTGCTAAACCAGTGACAGGACAGATTTTAAAATAAATTGCAGCCTCTCCTCCCCCACAGCTTTTTCCCCCCATTGTTTACTATTTCTGAATGTACAAAAAATTCAGTATAGTATCATTATGCATGTTCTTGCTCTATCCTGAAGAAAATGTGCTGAGTGGTCTTGACCTGAGACTCAAGAGACTTGAAGCTAATCCAAACTTTTAAGCAATTTTCTTACAGACTTTGGAAAAATTCTTCAAACTCTCTGTGCCTCTATGAGAAAGACTTATTCACCTCTGTGTAAAGAGCTTTAAAAATTATTAGTGAAAAAACTTCCAAACCTACAAAAGAATTGTGTGCTAATGTTATGATATTAAACACTTTTATTATAGAATATTAACTGACTAATAGCATATTAACTAAAATATCTGAAGTGACCAGCTAGACGGAAAAACACAGAGCTCAGATGAATCTTAAGGAAGTGATTTTCCATACAGGCAAATAGAATTTGGTAGAAAATTTGATTCCTTATACAGTCAGTCTTGCAAAACAAAACCTAAATCCAGATACCTCCCTTCACAGCTTCCAGCTTTCTGTATTGTTTGAGTATCTGAGCATGATTTTTTTTTTTTTTAGATTTCTAGGATCCTGAAGTACAGAACAAACCTGGTTTTCCCCTTCATCTTCCTTAAAACTCGGGAAGACCAAGACATCCTAAAGCACATAATTACACTGTTCCACATTACAAGATGTATCAACTAGTAACATATTTTGGAGCACTTTCCTCATCAAAACAGAATAAGTTTAGGCAAATGAAGGCTGTTACTCTTCTTGGGTGGCACACTGCTTTCATTGCATAATTGACTGTCTATGACTATATTTGGCAACTGTATTTCAATTGTCTTTTTTGACCTTTAACTTTATTTTTAATTTTTAATTCTGGATGTGAGCTGACGGAAAGGTCAAGTTAGCCTTCTGGTGTATGTAATTTAGAAACATTATTAAGAAAAAGTTAACAGTGAAAATTCCTATGGCAATAACATAATAGAGGTTAACAATCATAGCACTGAATTGAGACACTTTAAAACTTTCATAATACATGACATCATTTATACAAATGGAAAAAATTCTTTGTAACAATTGGTGCTGAAAAGTTGGAAGTGGATATTCACAGATGTGGCCCACAACTTCATGAAAACACACCAAAAAAGCAATAAAAATACCAATGCAATCAATACACTCTCTTGACTATTATTTAGCTTTTGGAACAAAGAACAAAATGAGGATTAAATTGTAATGGGATTTTTCTTTACAGTATTCACACACTGGCTATGAAACGATTCTAGTACCTACACAGTTTATCAACAGAAGACTACACCATTCTAAAAAGGCTGAGTCAGATCAGCCAGGTAAATCCCAGTTAGCATCAGCAGAGCTATGTCAATTTATTCCAGCTGAGCATTTGCTTTCTTAAAGTTATAGGGGGAAACTGACAATTCAGAAACAGGATGAAATGATTAAAACTTCTAGATATTCTCTTAAACACACTGAAATTTTCCTTCAGTATGCAAGCTTTCAAAATCAAGCACAGTCAGAAAATTGATAAATCGATGCAAACCTATAAACAAAAACACAGAAAACATGACCATTTCGTAGCATTTATAAGCACAATAACTTCAACAGGAAGTAACAAACACCACTCACCTCCATCACTTCAATTAAAACATTTTTTTAATACCTCCATTATCTGTGTGGGGTTTTTTTGAGTTTCCTGCCGTTAGTACTTCAACCTTTAATAGCATGTGTGCCTTACCTTACTTCCATGTTGGGTCAGCTGTCTTGCTTTCTTTTAAACATCTTAATAGACACCGGGAGGTGCTATAGACAATAAAAAGAAGCTGATCAGATCTGTCCTTGGCCATTTTGATACCTCAGAATTTTGATATCTAACTAGAAGGGAATGTATTTCAAAACTGAAAAAAAACTACCTGCTAACAAGAAGCATATTTTCATTAAGAAACCATGCTAATTGTATAAATTTTTATTATGACCTTTAAATGTCAAGTGGGATTTGATATGACAATCAGAAGTAAGTTTATAGCAAAAAAAAGAAAATTAAATAGAGAACTTCATGATTGTTAAAGACAGAAATTGTTATAGATGAACATACACATTACCTAGAGCTGAAGATAATAGGGGAAAAAATTATAGTCAACATCAAATACGGAAAAGGTTTCATGTGAATCTGTGCTGAAGTCCCACAGCTCCTCAGGTGAACTGGTGCCACAGTCCTGTGGGCTGTTTGTATGCACAGCTGTAAGCAGTGTAGAGGCAAAGGCGAAGTTTGAGATGCTTGTCAGGTGTGTGAAAATGCTCACTAGGAGAGCTTTCTGGCTTCTTGCATAACACATGCAAAACATTGCATTACAATGACAGATTTGCCCTTTAAGTGGTCTGCATAAACTCTAAAGGTGGCAATGTTCATGTTCTCTAGCTAGCCACTAAGCAGACGGATTTGGGATAAAATGTGGATCTAGCTAAGTCAAGCAAAAGGCAGCACAGAGTGGGGAATGAACTGTTTCTATCCAGTGCTCAGGTAGCTTCTGTAGCAAAGACCTTGTGAAAACAAGAGCTGTACTCCCCAACAGAAACTCTGAAGTAAAATAGAAAGGATAACTAAATCCTAGAGAGCGCAGCCAGTGCTAGAACAAGTGGAAAATGCAACTTTCACCACCAAAAGCAACTTCAGTTCCACCATGTTAATTTATTTTCTTTGGAATAGCCTGTGTAGCTTAGGGACTGCACACAATGTGCAAGATGATCCAGAGAAATCCAAGCAGTTCTTGAGTGTTTATTAGTGAGATTTTACAAGGATTTAGGGAACTAGCTATGTAAATCCAGCATGTAGTGACTCAAATAACGAGACTTGCTTGTTAGGGACACCTTGCAACAAGAGACAGATTTACACTGTAGGAAAGGCCAGTACGAGATCTTCCTCAGCAGTGGTCCTTTATGTTTGTTTACATGAGGAAACTGCACCTGAGAAGCTTTTAAGTCATCATGGCCATATCAATTTCCAATGCTAGAGCAAAAAATTATAATACTACCTTTACATAAGGACAGGGACAAATACCTGTGCCCAGAGTGAGATTCATCTCCGTTGAATTCCCCACCCAGTACTGTTGTATTAGCTTAGCACCATCTCACCAATACCATGCTGTAACAGTATGAAAATAAATCTCTGCCGTGTACCAAGCACACCTCTGACAATGTATGAACTGCAAGCATGACAAATACTCAGACGGTACTCTGCCTACGAATGTTGTTACTAATAAAAACCTAAATTGGATACAACTTCAAAAGGCTATTTTCAAACTAACTGGTGACAAAAGCCATTCTTCCAACTAAAGTAAGCTCCATTCTTCTAACTGAACCTTCTACATTTTTTACTGAGCATGGAGATCCTAGTTAATTTTTCCAACACAGACTGAAAACCAAAACCAAATAAAAACGTACATAATTTCCAGGGCAAGCAATTTCTTCTTTAGAGCACTCTAAAACACTGCATACAACTCAGAAAAAAAGAAAGAAACTTTTTTATAGATTATGTCCAAATTATGATTCTAAAACAACCATTCATGCACCCAGGAAACAAATACTACAGCCTACCTCATCAGGTAAGACACACCATAAGAAACATGAAGAAAAACCACAGTGGGAAACACATGAAAAGCCTTTTCCCTGCACGGAACCCTCCTTTCTAGCTGCTGGCCAGATACAAGGGGCTGGCTGATACCCTCCTTCCTCCCACTTACTAATTTAATCAGCTACACAGGTGTTTTGAGCCTCTTGCTCTCTTTTACATCTATAGTACTGGTACTATGTTTTGGAGTGCTGAGCATTTTGTCTGAACATCTGTTTCAGCAGTCAGGAAGGAAGTTTTCTTAGTGAGGCTGTAAAAAACAAACAGTCTGGCATGTTTTCCTGCCTTACTAACAATGTAACAACCATATATTTGGTGAGCTGGTATTAGAGTTTGTAGTTAGTATTTATTAGTTCAAAGGAAACCAAATGTTACATTAATTTTGAGCGTAGCCTTAGGAGAGTTTGCTCAAGTTATAAAATAAATGGCAAGAGTTCTAGGCCACTTACACTTGTCCCTTTAAATGCCTCTTTGGTTGAGCAAAGAAAAATAATACAGCTACTAATAAAACCAAATTATTATACACCAATTTCAATCACAGTGTCCAAATCAGCAAACTGGTGCTCAGGCTACTTGATTATAAATACCAAACTAAAATTACTTAATATGCCTTCATTTCTAACTGCATTTTAGTGTGACTTGGGAAATTCAGTCTATACTACTGAACATAACTCTCAAGCAACAAAATCAAAGGAAAAAAAAAAGATTACCACATCTTTCTAGGAAACTATTACCACATCTCTCAAGGAAATCATGCTCTGCTAATTTTTTTAGCTAAGTGTTTTGAATTTGAATTCATCTATTTTAATCATATTGTTCTAGGACACGTTCTGAATGATTTAATGAGAATTTTTGAAATGGCACTTTCATCCAGAAAGAACACTGGAAGGAAAACTGGTCTATACCAAAATAATAAAACTAGCATTAGACCAAATGAGACTTTTTGTCTTGTTGCAGGATTGTTCAGGTGATTCATAATATATGAGGCATAAACCCCCAAATTTAATAAGGTGGTGAACTGCCTAGCTCTGATCCAACCAGGTTATTTAAGAGAATGTGATGAGTTCCCATGGCTACATCATTTAGGCAGAAAATTATCTAGTGATAGAAGATAATATTTATAATAACTATTGTGAGAAATTATTGGAGAAATTATTCAGAACTGTTTAACATTCCAAATGTAATAAATATTTGTCTTTGTCAAAATAAGACTAAATACTAGTCCCACTTTTTCTTCTTACATAACAAAATATTTCATGACCATGAGTAGGTATTCTATATATTGTCCTTTTCAGATAGGATCTGCAGACATCCCAAAGACAATTTTCTAAAAGTGGTGACAAGTACTCAAGGGACACTTCAAGTGACATTTCAAAAAGCAATACCTAAGCCTAACCCCCATAGCATACATATGGTACTTACATTTCTAGATCACTTCAGGTGATATTTTCAAAAATGTGTTATGTAACTGTGTGAGACAAGATAAATAAGAGAATCCATATTTCCTGACTTTCTCCTAATCACTTGCAAGTGATAAGATAGACAATTTTTTTTCCTGCTAGGGCTAAATTAAAATGTATGACTGCCACTACAAAAATCTTTTTTCCTTTCTCCCTCTTCACATTAGCTGCTCATTTCTTCCTGTTTGTGATACCATTTTGTTTGGGGTACCCTTATCTATATATGAGAATATTTGACAAACGTTAGTTTTGTATAAATTGCCCATGAAAGTAATCATGCTTATTTCCCCAAATAACTAACTACGTGAATTCCAAAACTAGAATATCCTAACCCCACTGTAGGTGATGCAGGAAAATGCAGGATATTTCTGCCTTATACAGCACTGCAAATATTGAAGATTTTGCATCACGACTTATGATACTGTCTTCTTGTTCATACTTCAACAATGCAGTTATGGGTACTTTTGGTTGAACTCAGCTTAGCGAAGTAGAATTGCTAGTTATAGCTCCTGTTTCATGAGTTTACTCTTTTCCACATCCATTACAGTGTGATAGTTTCTTTCTTTGTTTTCCTCTTAACAGCTATCTGGCAGCTGCATCCCAAAGTAGCCTCTGTTAGGGGATCCCTAAAGAGTTATATATACATTAGCTATTGTAATCACATGTGCTGCAATTTACCTCACAGGTGGTATTGTACAAAAACGTCTGATTTGAGCCCTGTCAGCCTGTGCCATATTTATTTCATTAACATATATGAAAAAAGTACTTCCTTCTCTGTGTGCATGGCATGTGATTGAAATACATTCTCAACAATGCGGAGATGTAATCAATGTGTGAAAGTAACCATTGAGAAGTACCTCATTAGCTCTTTTCAACATACAGTAAAATACGGCTCTTCTATTCATATTGACTTACTGATGAACTATAGAGAACTATCATTAATAATCTAAATAGCTGCTGTTGAAAGTAAAAAATATTGCACAGCTGTGGAGGAGTTAAGTTACTGACTAGTGGAAAAGCTATCTCACCCTGTGATTCATTAGGAAAAGTTTGCTCAAGAGTTGAAAGACCCATATTAGGAAAGAGACAAATACACGCCGTTTGTAAAAGCCTGGCTCTACTGAAATCAGCACGAGTTTTGTTACTGATGCCTATCGAAGGCTTGACAACTTAATTTAAATATATGCCAAATCATAACTTGCTTCGGCAAATCCATGTGCTTTTTTACTTTAAGATATGGTTTCATAACATTGGTAATACAGACTGGGCATAAAGAAAAATGAAATTCCTGTTCCACTATTAATCTCTTCCTGACTTTTAAGTCAGAATGACTTATCTGTATCTTACCAACATGTGTCCAGGAGTAACGTTGCTATCTCTACTTATTTTACCCAAGATACAGGCTTAACAGTGCAATACACCAGAATATACCCAATTTAGGATATTCAAGTTGAAAAATAGTTAGCTATTACTTTTCGAATACATGTGCAAATTTGTATTTCTGTAGAAAAGATAAAAATGGAAGTTTATTCTAACTTTTTTGGAGCTATATTAAAACCACAGACCCATTTTTCTGTACTGAGTAGAAACTGATTGCATTATTTATACTGGATAGATATTAAATAGCAGAAATAGAATCTATTTTTGTAATTTTTTTTCTACAATATAACATTTGCATTCACATATGAATCAAGAATACGTTGATAGTCATGCAGGAATTAAAGTAGCACAGAAAGACCAAGAACAGCAGAAGCACTTCATTTCATTGTGTGTGGCAAAGATCACCTCAGTCAACTGTGGTACTTTCTCTCTAGCTCCTTGCTGCAATACAGCTGAAGTCACAAATATTTTATGCAAAGAAAGAAAAGGTTTCTTCACCACTTTAAGTGCTTGGAATAGCCATAATTGTTTCAGTCAGAGCAAAAAGCATAGCAAATTCTTCACCAAGAACAAGTTTTTTGTATATATTTTAGAAAATACCGCTACGGGTAGAGCTAGCTCTGTGCTGTTGTAACTTCCATGGTCTTCAAGGCAGTTCTATTTCCTGCTGACTTCAATGTAACACAGTAACTTTTTTATGTTACAAACACCGGGAGAGAACAGTACCATAAGGAGTAGAAATTATCATAAATACAATGCAGAATCAAAAAAAGGCCAGCAAACGGAGTCTGCCAATCACAAAATTATACAAGCTTTATGCAAATCCTCCACTAAATAAAAATGTTAGAGCTGCAAACCCTTTATCTGCACATACAGCTTCTGCTACCCAGCCCACAGTCTAATACTAAAAACTCACTAACCTTTATCTGAGTGCTCTAGCTCTATGAACCTATGGAAGGAATCTCTGCCATGTTACTCTGCTTCCTTGCAGAGAATATGTTACTCTTCCCTGCTTGAATAAGGTCCTTGTTTAAGCCCATTAGCTGAAACGAATGTTTGAAACATCTACAAATCATAGACCAGCTGTTTTCCAGATTTTAAAGGGGTCCATATATTCTGCTACAGACTGCTTATGTGTACTTCTGTGGAGCTCATCAGAACTTCATGACACCAACACATATAAAAGCAAAATAAGAATTATGCAAATTGTAGCAGAGAAATTGAGAAGTGAAGCATTCCCAAAGGCCCTTTTCTGAAGCTGTTATCAAATGCTTGAGTGGTATGAAATCTTCCATTTGTCTCAAGATGAAGACAAAAGTATGTCTTTATGCTCACGCCAGTGCACTGCGCTGTAGTCTATCAAACAGGTTGTTCAATTATTGTCTGCGATGGAAATTTGGAATGCTTCCAATATTATAATGTGGCTGCCAGGATGGATCTGAATTTAAGATATGAAATCCTTTAACAGACTGGTCACAGATAACTTTATTATAAACAGTCACCATGTGGTGATACAGTAGTACCTGTGTGCTCTGAGAGCTAAGAAAACTACCTCCTGCAGTTCACAGGCACAGGAGAGCTCACATCCTCCTTATGCAGTTGAGGGCCACAAGAAATATTCCATAGTGGCTAAAGAAAGTGAAGCTGTTTCTATCACATTTTAAATAGTTTCCTCTGGTTAACTGAGAGATTATTTTTACAGCAAACTGATTTTACTAACATTTTTTAAAATTTAATTTAATTGTTTTAGGGCAATTTCTGTCAAAATGTTCAAATAATATTTTTAAGAGAGTTGATCTTCCAAGTAATTAAGGGATAGATTTTTAAGAATGTTTCAGTAGCTAAAGGTGGAGTTAAGCAGCATTAGACATACATGAAAATCATCCTTTTAAACTAGTCTGTATGTGGGGTTATTGGTGATAACGCAAAGGAACAGTGGATAACAACCCAAGGCAGCTTTCTAACTTCATAGTTTACATTTTATATGTCCCCTTTATGTATCTTTAGCTGACACAAACAATGTTAATTTAATAGAAATAAACATAATTGCACTGATTCACACATGGGCATATAAAAATTTGAACAAAAGCAATGGGAAACTGGGTTGTGTACAAACCAATAACACATAATAATGTGTTAAAGTTAATAAAAAATAAACTTTTAGTATAATTTGGATAATCCTATGCTCTGTTAAATCTTCAGTACTGTTATCTTTATTCCATGACTTTTTACATTTTAGCTATGACTGATAACTTCTCTTCAGAAAATAATACTCTATCAGAATCCACTGGAATGTGTGCAGCCCTTAGTTCTAGAGTCCTTTTTTCTACTTTTAGGGTGCAAGTAACTTTCAGTAAAAAGCTAAAACACTGTTTCTATGTAATGAGAAAAGCAAAGCATTAGAAAATATTTATTTGCAATAGTTTTCTCACTGACTTCCAGTTTTTATGCACAGGGGAAAAACTAAGCGTGTGCACGAATATTTGTATCATCAGACTCAAAGTCACCTGATTTCCTCTACATCCTAGCATTTGAAGTCAAAACTGAACTCCCTGCCCTGATTTTCAAACTGGATAATTCAGCTGAATTTAAAAAGGGAGATGAAAAATTGCACAAATAAATACAAAATAAAAGATAAATTTGGCTACAGCTCCCATAGTATATTTGCTCTGGTAATAGCAGTTGGTCCTGAATCAGAGGAACAATTTTCTCCACTGCTGCTGCTGCTTTCCTCAGTTTTGATATGGAATTGTAAAGCTAGAAGAGAACCAAAGATAACTAGATGACAGTAGCACATTTATAAATACCTGATCACGTAAAAAAAGAGAGAGGTTTCAAAGTGCTGCCTGCGTGTAACAGCAAATATCCTACTGATTTCCCTAAAGTCAGGCTTCATCTTAGACAAAATTTTTAGACTGGTAAAACCAGTGTGTAACTAGAAGTAAATTAATGATATTTTGACAAATGTCAAAAGTAGATTAATGACAATAATGAAAAAATTAAGACAAGGAATTATTAAAATATTTGGAAAAAAAAAAAGATTCTTGGATAATTGACACACATTTTGAGCCATATACTGAGCAAGCCAGGAGAAACATCACATACAAAAATCCTAACTTATGTATCAGAATTGGATTGGATGATGATTAGATTGTTTTTTATTTTGAGGGTTTTAAAATTTTCTCCTTCTATTAGTTTATATTTCAGTGTTTGGTCTAATATAGATTTTGAAAGTTCAACTAAATCTAAATTATTTCTCGGCAGCAAACCAGAACAATTTGAGAGACTGTATCATAAATATATGTCCAGTAGTGTTTTGAAGGCAGAAAGAGTGAGCCAGATGGTTTCTATCAATTCCCACTCTCTGGTGCAGCAAGGGGTTAGTATGATTTCCTTAGCAGCTTCTTGCATTTTGTACCTTGAAAGGAATTACGTACTGCCTGTTCGTGTGCTTGTAGATGCTGTAATTGATATATTTAGGTGTCTAGCTTCAAACTCTTCCTCCACCAACTAGCAGATCTGATTTGGAAATCGAACTAAAACCTATTCAGTTGGGTAGTGCTTGCCCTACATTTTACGTAACTACTGAGAGTGGGAAAAGATGCCTATCTCTTGAAGTGGGGATTGCAGTGTTTAGGAATGAAATGCTCTCTTAACTGTATGAAAAAAATTTTACTCTCCAAAATTTCAAACCATTTAAAACAATTTTCTCCTATGCCAGAGGCCCCTAAGTATACATTCAAGCTCTGGAATACTGCAGACACCTTCTTTCTTATGCGTCCACTTCCTGAATTTTAATTAATTTTAAATATTTCTGTTATTAGCTACATCTGGGAACATTTTCACTATTGAAAATGCATTTTATTTTATATTTAAACTGATAATACAGTTTTCAGCACTGAGGAGATCATTATGATCATTCTATGAGCATTTGGTAATAGTTTTTAGTAATGTTTGTCAACAATGTATAATTCTAAATTATTCTGAAGAAGAGGAAGGCAGTTCTTAGATTCAGTTTGTCCCCAGAATATGGCTCTGCTGTTCCTTCTGTCAAGCCTGTTTCAGGGATCAGAAAAGCTGCCACAGCAATGACTGGAGACAGTACAATATGCAGAACAAAAAAGCTAGACCTTGAGGGTGAGGCAATACTTCATATAAAAAAGAACAGGTTCTGTCTTAGATGTATTTTTGCCCCCTTTTAAGTGAGCAAGTCCAGCACAGAGTGCCATGTTGTATCTATGCCACCTTGCAACTGCCTGCATCCAGTTTATACAGGTGATAAGCCATGCTAGCATGTGAAATGCACTTGGAATTGAAGTTCTTCAGAACACAATTCAGATAATGAATCATTCAATTTCTTATACACAGAGAATGTATGTCAATGTGCATTCCTGTTTTCCTTAGAAAAACAGAAGAAAAAGTCTTCCATAGAAATGACATGAATAATTTTATGTCAACTATGATCACTAATTCTACCCAGGCAAGCGGGAAGGAAATTTAATAAGTAACGATGCTGGGGCAAGACACCAAAATACCAGCTCTTTACTAGATGAAAACACAAAATAGCATTGTAACAAATATCAAAGAAAAGATTAATATATTTAAAGACTTTTGCGTTACAGAAGAATTTGGATGGATGAGAGGCTCTGGTCCTATGTGGAATTTTTCAAGTTTCAGATAATCAAAATAGCTGTAGGCACTGAAACTCAGAGTTTGGGAAGCTTTGCACCACTAAATGGATGTATCTTATTTTGCTGTGAAAAGATTAATTAGCAGCATTTCACATTTGCTTTTGCTATTTTGAGGCTAGATTCTAAAAGTCTGCAAAGGTTAAAAAGATCATTTATTCTAGTGAAACTGGCACAAAAGATTTAAATACTAGAAATATCCTTCATCTGAGCTGT
>NW_010099425.1:14089-23565 GCF_000699245.1 Pterocles gutturalis | reverse complement strand
ATTTGTTGTACAAGTCTAGCTCTAAATCAGTAAATCATCAATTTTCTTACTGCTGGGAAACAATTATATTTTGTAAACAGTCATTCCACCCTTTTTTCCATTTTTAATAGCAATAAATTATTAATGCTGTAATAACAGAGTACTTTTTCAGACTGAGGATTAAGACTTGGATTTTACATGACACTATTAATTCTAAAAAATAATATTATTTCTCATTATAACCATATGTTTAGCTCCAAGGCAATTTTTATTGGAGGGAAATGTAGTTTCCTGCAAAAATGAGAAATGACTACGTGCTGTATAAAAAGCTGATTAAGAAAATATTTATATGAAATGCACAGCAGAGATCAGTAAATTGAAGGGTTCTAATAAGTTTGATGAGAAATTCGCAAGTGAATGACTGCCTGTAATTGCGTAAATACTTTGAACAATGCAGATTTAAGAGTGGAACTTGGCTTACTCCTGCCTTTTCTGTCATAAAGGTAAAACCCCACCAGTCCAAGTACACACGCAAAGAACAGATCTTGTAAGTGAAATAACAGCATTTCTAAACAATCATTTTAATTCCCTATTGTATCTTCTCTTCTGTTTGGCTCTCATCTTGCATTTTTCATGCTATCCTGACAGAGTTATCAAGTTAGCATTTTCTTTCAGAAACTTTGACATGGCTCAAATTCCATAACTAACTTCTCTGTCAACTGTTGAATACAACCAGGACAATGGCTTATTATAAAGTTGTTCTATCCAGCAATGCATGTATTAATGAGTTTATAGGACTGACAAACAGTGGAGAAATGTATGGATAATGTAATGTCAAGTAAGGAATCTTTAAAATGATCAAGAATTGAAAATCCACCAAAGTCCAAAAAAATACTTTGACGGACTTCTGTTTAGCAATTAGTTTATTTTTTTTCAATACAGTGTGACTACTGTTTTTGTGCCCTATGAATAGCAAAAAGTTAATTAAACATCAGCTCCTTATGCTTAATCTAACATGTTCTGCACATGGACTAAATCTTATAAGCAAATTCTGCTACTTGAGGATGCTTGAACAATATGCTGCATCAAGTCCTCATGGAATCTCTCTCTATAGTTAATCATGTTTCCTCAGAAAACTACAATTTTTCCTGCTTGGAAATTACACACGGGACAAAACCAGGAGTTTTGCATGCTTTGAATATTTGTCCATGATATCCAGATGTCTGGCACCTCACCGAAGCAGTAGCTTCAGTGTTCTACAGAAAATCCTTGACAGATCTATTGTTTATGTACAGATAATTTTTACAGTCATATTCATATCTAGCGTGCTTCTGAGAGCCTATCAATGCATAGCGAATGCACGCATGGATACAGCACAAAGCCTCTAAACGAAAGCTTTTTTAGCCTTTCATATTGGTCCATGCTGTAAATAACATATTTTATACGTGTTCATGCCATACACCCAAATTCTGAGTATCACAAGGAGAAGCAAACACGTGTCAGTTAAAAAAAGAAGGTGATGGTTCTTTTCTGTTACCATAATTAATTGTTTATTAAAATCATATCCATAACATTTCTGGGGTGGAGACAATCTCATCTCTGCTTTGAAAACCATTATAACCTATACTTGTATATCTGTTTTTATTTACAAAGCTTATGAATGTAAGTTCTATGAGATACCATCTGGGAAACTCTTTCACTCTCTTGCTAAGGAAAGTACCAAATACAAATGCCAATTCTATTTTCTATCAATTGTAATTTAATAATGGGGAAGGGTAAAAAATGAATAAAATCATATTACAATATCTCTTAAATTAATACCTGTATTTGCAGTAAATTCTTTACCATTAGATGTTATATCTGAGAGAGAATGAGCACACAAATTGTTCTACCTAAAAATGAACTTTAAGATGCATCCATTTAAAAATATTATTAAGAATCAAAATAACTTAAGCACAAATGCATACTTCACAATATATACACCATTTTGTTTAAAAGAGATAGAAAAGGGTAATGTTTCATGAAACAAATTACTTACAAAACAATACAGTGAAAGTATTAATTTACTTTCAGAAAATAAATACTGATAGACTCCTCTGGAAAAACATTTCAAGTGTAGTGAGCACTATTGAGTGCATTTACTGTACTGGCTCACCAAATGCATGCATGCACTAACAACACCATGAAAGTTTTCCAAAAAACTGTATGATTATCCATCATGATTTGTATTTTCTTGCTTTAAGAGGCACAAACATTAACTTATTAAATCCCAGAACAAAAGAACAAATTACACTAAAATACTATTAAACACTGTCTTGTAAGCAATGATGAGAGTATTTTTCTTGGCCTTGAATCATCTGCAAAGGTCACTTGAATTCATAAATATGTGCTCCAAATTTAATTAATTAGAAACAGAACTTAGTAAAATTCTGAAGCTTCATTTTGTTTTGACTTATTCTCTATCCAAGTCTTTTCCGTCCTCTCTTTCCTTTTTTTCCACATTCTTAAGACAATTCTGCCTAGGAAAGGGTGTTTCACAAACACATTCCTCACAAGTCCTTAACTGACAGCGCCAGCCTCACTACCCCTAAAAAACAGCAACAGCCTGGTTTTTTTCCATTTCAGTGCACAGAGAGGCCAGAAGAAATAAAGTGCTGTAACTATCAGACAAAATTTGGTATTATAAAACATATAGGATATTTTCAAAATCCACACTAGTTATATTATCTGTTAGCTTTTTTAAAAAAAGGAAATAAGAAGAATGTAAAATAATAACTAGCTTCTGGATATTTGCTCTTGCTTTTCTTTCCTTAAAACCCATACTTTTCCTTTTGTTCTTCTTCCCTTCTTTCATTTAGAAGACTACAAAAGTCTTAGCAGTTTCCATCTTACCCTTAAACATCTTCTTATAACACATGTACCTGACAGAACAGAAAAATACTGGGATGAAGTTGCTGTCAGCTTTGCTGAAAAATGTAATGGATGCCAAAGCTTCTCCTTGAATTACTGTCTACAGAAACTCTGATACTAAGAAACTGAGGAGCAGCGACCAGAAATGTTGTGTGATAGATATCAAGGAAGTATTGACAATCTATGAAATGTTTGGAAAAAGAGCCAGCTGATGAGGGACTGAACACAACATGCACTTTAAAACCTTTTCCAAAAGCTTCCTGAACAATCTTATCACCCAACCTACTGGGGCAGTTCCCTAGCCTGTGAAAAGATACCTAGCTCAAGGGTTCTGCTGTCTTCTCTTCCAAAGACCCATTGGACAGGTTGTTACCACCTACTGGATCTTTAGTAATATGCTGCATTTACTGGTTCTCAGAAGCAAGAATTGCAATTGATCTTTCAGCTTCTAGGCTGCAAAATGAGTAAAGACAAAATGACCCAATTTTGCTAAATCACAAGGCTCTTAGTATTTTGTTATAGATAGGATATTGTTATTTGAGGATATTATGGGCAAACACAAAGAAACTCTGCCTATTCAGCTATGGCTGCCTACAGTTAGACATCAGTTGAATATAATCTGTAAAGAGATTGTGTAGTAATACAAGCAAAGATTTATCAAAATAAATATCACAGTATTATTGTGTTGTAAAAGCAAAAAAAAAGTTTAAAAAATAAAAATAAGATGAAAATGTTAATCTGAAACAATTAAATCAGAAAAAAGATACTTAATATCAGGTGATTAAAACTACACAATTATCAAATACCACTTGCCAGGAAAGAATTATCTCACATGAGAATGCTTGATTTTGTATCAATATATAGCTAAATGACAATTTTTCTACACACATTTCCAGCCCGCGGTACCGTCCTGTCTTCCAGGCCACAGTCACGGAATAAGTCCAGGCACAAAAGTGTCTACTTGTAAAGTACTGAGCAACTGTCATTCTAGACCACAATGCCAGGAAACTCACCTCATTTGTTATGTAAACTGTCTCCAAAACCCAATATATATTTCACCCACTAAAACTATCGTGTCAACTTAAAGTGTTGGTTTGTTTCTTGGGGTTTTTTTCTATGGGAGTTTATATTAACTGTCTGTTATTTAATTTGCACAAAGTAGATAAAAAGGCTGCTGCCAGCATCCATAGTCATCTTCATCTAAAGAGAAACTATAGCCCATCTCAGCTGACTGTCTTTTATGTACACCAGACAGAATTTCAGCTTGGGAGGAAACTTCATTTGCTACAGGAATTTTAAGCTACATTTGATACACTGACCATGCAACCATATAAAATTGTTTGGAATTTCATGCTGATTTTATAGAAATTACAGTTGTTTTCAATTTTGTATGCCCATTTTTAGATTTTTTTTCCTCTTTCTGGCTTTAATCGGATTTCTTTCCCAGTTATTTTGTGGTATATTCAAGTCTTCTCTTAAACCTCTTCTGAATTTTTATGTGGACGCTTTAGATAAAGTAACTGAAAAACATAGTTTACATTTTCATTTTTAAACCAAGGATACTTAAGACCTTGTTGAAGTCTGGCCTTCTGAACTTTTCATCATCAGCATCTTATCAATTTAAGAACGTCTTTAAAGTAATTTTGGTTATTACAGTATTAAAAGAGGATTTAAAGAAAGAATCTACATATAAGAATTTTCTCTTTCCCATCCTAGCTTGGTGACTTTTTCCTCTTCATGAACACAGATTGAAAGGATTAGAACTTTTTACTTCCAAAGGAAGCACATAAGAATGGACTTGATAATGTAACACAAGGAATGGCATACTATTAGACCAAGATGAAGGTTTTCCTTAGTAGAATTTCTGACTGTAGATTTTAGTTCTTTATAATTTCTCTGAAGTATCTGGTGCTACACAAACCTAACACTTAGAAACTGGTACAGAAAAATCTCACACATGAGCCTGTTCAGCATTTTTCTCAGTGTGGGGTTTTTTTCTGAAAAGATTTTAGCTTACTTTACCTCTCGTGCCTCACTGAAGGAGCTACCTTAGGGATAAAATCCTGGCTCTACTGAGTTAGCTGAAATCCTACTATTCATTTTAGTGTGCACAGAATTTTTGCCCTTATGTATAAAATGGCCTACAAATACAACACAACTTAGTAGGTTTACTTCTGTTACCATTTTTCTACAGCTATAGACATTTACCTCATTCCAATGAATCAGCTAACAAGAATTAGCATGAACACTGAAGCTCAGCTACACTTAGGTTCACAGTGGAGGAGCAATGAAACTAATACATTTTAATTCAGTTCATGTCTTAAAGGCAGTCAAAAATGGTATTCTAGAAAAGACACTCTTTAGCTTTGGTAAGTTCTGCTTAACTCAGGTTACCATCGTTATAAAGCTAGTCTTTAGGGTATATTACTGTTTTGATTTTAATACCATCAATTACTCAGAAGTAAAGCTCTCCCTGCATTTATAGAAAAATTAGATTATTGGGTTACTTTCCAGTACACCAAATGTTGTTCCTGGCTAGTCTTATTAAAGACATTGCAATGACGCAGAATTTCAAAACAAAAGAGAAGAGAAAAATGAAGAGGTTTTTTTTTTAAAAAAAACACCCCAAACTAACTAAAAAGATCACGTTCAGAGACTTGGCTGAATGCAACAGTCACAACCGTATAACAAACCATACATACTGCAAGCATAACCATATCAGCTCAGATCCAAATTTAATTTAGCCCAAGATCCTGTTGGCAAGAATCACTACTAGCAGATGATTACAGAAAGTATAGAAGAAACAGGAAATATCTCGAGTTGGCCAAAATTTTGGTTGAACCTCTCCACACCTACCAATGGATTAGGTTCCTATCTGCAACAACACATACTAATGTGTATCTACCATTATGTAATTTCTCTTACAGTGATCGAGCGCCAGGAACACATCCAAAATAAAGACAAACCAATACAACTGTAATGTCATATAGTGTAATATAATGTGATACTGAAAGGATATTAAAGAAAGGGGGAAAATACAACTTACTTTTTGTCTTTTATGGATTTATTATTTTATTTTTCAGTATATTCTTCAGGAATTTCCTGCTCTGGTGCTATGAAATAATATAAAAGCTCATTTTTATACTTACATACAAGTTATAATTGGAAGAGAAAGTGATTTCCATTATCCACATGTCTCTTTAACCTCGAACTTTGTGTTGAGTGTTTATATATCAAGCTGAGTATTAAAAAAATAGAAAAGTAGTTAGGCGTTTTCACAGTAAGATAATGTTGTTTTAAGTGTTAAAGACTCCATTAACTAGCTCATCAAAGAAATTGTGCTTTGACAATTGTGCAGCGCATAATAGGTCTGCAGGAAAAAGCTGATCACCTTATAAATCTTGCATGTTTGGAAACACCTTTTAAAACAGTTAAAGTACTGTAATCTCTGTCTGTATTAAATGGAATGTTACTGAAAAATTATTCTTCCTGGCGTGTGGGAGACCTCTGATATTGGATACTAAATTCAAGCATGTGATGTAACTGCAGTTCTGACACTGATAAACTAATGAACTTTCAGTGTATTAACTTATCAGTTAACTTAATAGTCTCTTTCCATAGTTTCTGTACATAAAGGAAGAAATTTTAAATTCCTGTATGTACATGACATTTTGTAATGAACAAAACAAGTGAGTTCCATGCAAAAGACTATATACTGAAAGATCATAAATCAAATTCTCAGCTAAAATCAGGTATCACAGTTCTAACTACAAAGTAAAGTCTTACTTTTCCCAGTTTGCTAAAAATAGTGTTTCCATTTCCTATGTAATTTATTTAAAGAAAAAAATATGCAATGAATTGCAGCAACACTACATTTCAGAAACAAACAGAAGAATTACTGAGACACGACCTCCAGAAGAAAAGGGAGTTTACAGTTTGCTGTCTTACTGCTTAAGAAAATTGTGTCATATGCCTTAAAATAGAGAGAGGAACTCAGTGATGATTCACTTGCACATCAAATACAAAGGTGCATGTGAGATGCTGCCTCAGAGACTTAAATCACACAAATGTTTTGCTGAAAAAAGGAAAAAATCATGCTTAGTTTTTCCTTTGGGGATTCATTAAGACACATCAGAACAGATGAGACATGATCTAGAACAGGGAACAGAAAAATACACACATGCACAGTTTACAACAGGCCATTTAACTCTGATATAGACATCTTCTGAGCAAAGAATCAAGACTACACAAGCTGTATTTCCACTGAATTCTCTGTGGGTTTTTTTTTCGTTCTCTTTACCATTGCTAATTTTACAACAATTTCAATGTGACATAGTTTTCGGAGAGTTCATGTGGTGTTCCTTCACTCAACTTTATTAAGAGACACACAAAGAGAGTATCTTTAGAAAAGTACTGTTCAAAGCCCTAAAACATTCTTTTGATTTCATAGCACCTCTGAGTCAGGGTGTCAAACGTTATTTATGTGAGAGTTAGCCCTAATTCTGGGAGTATACAATTGCTTAAAATTGTTAACACTACATATTAATACAGCAAATAGTACTGAATATGTATAACAATTCATGAGTCTCAAATTATCTGTCTTTAATAAAATGCATTGCTTTTTATGCACAATGAGATTTTAACAAAATTAAAAGCCATGTAAAGATCTGAATACAATATATCTATCACACATAGTTCCCTTGTAAATTATGGGTACAACTTAGATAGATAACACTTTATTTTGTCACTCAGATTTGCTATACAAGAGGCTTACAAAACATCTCTACATCCTCAGTTTCTATACTATGCCTAATGCTATATGGATGGTGTGAAGTTTCCACATGAAAGACATTTATGTCTCAGCTGAGAATAAAGTAGAGAAGCAAGTGCCCAAAACCAAAACAACATAATTCCTACAAGTTAGTATGAATGTCACCATCTACTTCAGAAAAAAAAAAAGCTAAAAAATAATGTAAAAACTCTAATATTGCCTTGGACAAAAACTTTTGGCATTTCCTTTTTAAAAATAGTATTTCTTACTACTGTAACTTCAGCCAACATCAGCTTACCCAAGGAAATCTCAATTCCTGTTAGCATGACTTGCTTTAAAAAGTAATTTTGAATCCTTCATTTTTTAAATTCTGTATAAATAGAAAACTCAAACATAGATTTTTTAAAAAATCTCTCCTTAAGTTAAAGGCCAGCACAAGCAAAAAACCAAATGGATATAAGCTGTCGCTGAAAAAATACAGATTGCACATTACTACGGAGTCTCTAGCCATTAAAATAAATCAAATTCTGGAACAGTCTTTGGCAGAAACACTGGGGGCAAAGAAATAACTACTCCAATTTAGTATTGGCAAAGTTTATGAAAAGAGAATTATCTGATGCAATTCCCAGGCTAGCAGAGCACTGGACTTGATGACCCAGAGATCCCTTCCACTGTTATGTTCTTTGTTTGGCTAGATGCAGATGTTCATCTGGTTTTCAGCCTCTCTGTGGTTTTTCTAAAGTGAAATTTAAATGAAAGTTAATATAAATTTTGTAAGTTTCAGTTAGAAATTACCCTTTGTAAAAATTGTTGCTAGGCCTGCAACAGAGTGGAACTTGTCAAAGAATTCTGAAAGCTTTACTTGAAGTTGGCTTAGCATTATAGAGAAGTACAGAAGTTTAAGTGTTCAGAGATGAATGCCCAGCAGGGCACACACTATGGGAAGAAGAAACTGATCTACTGGTAGGGAAGAAGAAAAAAGTAAGCAATACAGGCTAGGAATTAGACATCAGTAATAACAAGGAAGAGAGCAAAACACAAAGTAAAGAAAGCAAATTACATCAGGATATTAAAAAAAAAAGTAGAAGGTAGGAGAAATATCATAGATATTTCATGCCCTTCTTAAAAAAACTAATTAATGAAAAATTATTATCATGTGTGGTGGCTGTGAAGAGTCAATACAAATTTGAAAGAGGAAAAAAAGGAAATGTTTTGTTCAAAAGGAAGATCACCTTTCAGGTGACAATGTGACACAAGCCTCTCTCTCCCTCACTTCTCTCCCCCATGCTTAGCTCTTGGAATTTGCCTCGAGTTGGCTGGCTTTGCAGAACGAGTCACAGTACAGCTGCTATTGCACACGGTTCCGTAGGTGACTCAATATGGAAGAAAACAGCTCGAACTCAGAAGTATAACTCTAATCTATTGCTTAAAACAACAATAATAATATTTAAGCTTGAAAATGACCTGGTGTTCCTTAATAATTTGCACCATCCTCCTGCCTTTGCTCAGGTTGAGTTTTTTTGATTAACATAAGAATATTTTTTACGTTACAGATAACCTAAATGTATCATGGTGACTACAGAAAGCTAGTGCAGATATACATCAGTGAGATGAAAATAAAGTAATTCATACAAAACAACCCTAAATGTTTTTTAGTTTTGAATAAAAAAGTTCTCAGAGCAGCTTTTCATGATTTTCAAATACACGTATCTTTACAGCTCCAATCAGTCATAAAAGCATACAAAGGTCAAGCAAATACTTTATCTTATTTAGGACACTGTGGTCTGTTTTCTATCACTCACAAGTTCTAAGGTTT
>NW_010099425.1:0-14058 GCF_000699245.1 Pterocles gutturalis | reverse complement strand
TTTCAAGGAGATGATACTGCTACACAAGTCTTTAAAATTAAGGTTTTACACAAATTCTGTGAGCCTTGATGGCTATGTATGTAATTCTTCCAAATGAAACCCTGAGCCTGATAAATTGTAAGATATGCTGATTCTTCGAAAACAGAAAAAATTGCTTATACTAACACCGCAACTTCAGTATATACTTAAAAATTATCACCATACAATTTTTTAAGTGTCTGTATGTAGATATAATCACATACAGATGATTTTTAAAGTCTAGCCCTTTCTTCACATGAATAAACACATAATTTTGCTGTTTTCAAAGAACGATTGCTGCAGGTTTTCAATAAACACAGAAGTACTACAGCATATCAGTTTAAATAAACCTTGTAAATTGACTGGAGAACCATTTTACAGCCCCTACTGTCTGCCTTTGCAGGTATTCTAGAAATCCGAACAGTGGCAGTTGGAATAGTGGCAATCAAAGGAGTGGAAAGTGAATACTTTTTGGCAATGAACAAGTCAGGAAGACTCTATGGAAAGGTATGGGTGCAAAATTCTCTTGTGCGTACAATCATCATGTACAATCTTAAAGATATGTATTTTTAGATGTAGCATTGGTATAGTTTGTACAAAACAGATTCCTTACAAATTAAAATGTATCCTGTACTTACTCCATACATCCCATACTAGACTTTTATGTCCATTTAATAAATTTAATTATTAGAGTTTACATACTTTTTTAAAATGTGGAATGCTAAGAGGGAACAGACAAACCTAAAATATTCAATACTCAGATTTCAGAAGTCCAAATTCTTTACTAAAAATATTATTAATCTGTGAGTTTATAAAGCATATTCTTCTCCCATCTTCCCTAATCTAAGTATTTAAAAATATTTGTACTTATTTTACTCTGTTTTATTATTTACTCTCAACAGAAAGTATGCAATGAGGACTGCAACTTCATAGAACTGATTGAAGAAAACCATTATAATACATATGCTTCTGCAAAATGGACACACAAAGGAAAGGAGATGTTTATTACATTAAACCACAAAGGGGTCCCCATGAAAGGTAAAAAAACAAAGAAAGAACATAGAGCATCCCACTTTCTTCCTCTGGCAATATCCTAATCAGAAATGACCTACAAAGAACTAGTTCCAGCAGGAAGACTATTTTTTAAGAAGACTATTTGACAAGGTATCAAGAGAGGCTGGAATACTACTGAGAAACTGAACAAGCTGGACTTGCGCATTTATGTTTATTTTTAAGAGACTACATGAAAAAGATTTGAAAATATACACAAAACCAGATTTACTAACTAAAAGTTGTAAAAAATTCTAAAGAGTTGTACAATCATTATCTTAGTCATTGTAACTGGGTAGTTTCTTAAATTAATTTACCCTGAAGAATAAGTCATGACTTGATTATCTGATAATATTTTATTTAAAAAACCTATCTGCTTCTTAAATATGGCTGCTATAATAATAATAAGTAGATGATAATGTTGTGTAAAATATGTCAGACTTTAAGGCTGCTGGAATGAGTTGTCAGATTATCAAGTCAATAGTAAATGTGGAGGCTGAGCAGTATTTTAAATACTTCCCCCCCAAGAAACTGATATCCTATACATAAACTATATGATCAGAAAAAAATATATAATCTTGTAAATGTTTATTGTTGTATTCAGATAAAAGAGTTAGTTTGGAAAAACTAAGTTTACTCTACCACAAAATGTTCCTATCTATTAATGAAACAAATACCTAATGCTGCTCTAAAAGATGTTTCAAATAGTGTATGTAAAATAAGAATAGGAATAAATAATGTACTTCATCTCACTTTTCACAAATTAACATTTTATATAACGATGAAGCAAAAATTCAGACATATTAAGGTTTTTTATGTAACATATCCTATCTTTTGTATAATTCCTGTTAGGGCATACAGCTTTCAGTATTGTTTTTCCATCCTTATACATGCTTTTTCTGTTGTTACAGCATTAAACTTTATTTTAAGTTGTATTTGAACTTTATTGTTCTAAGTTATTTAAATGTTATTTATAAAAAAAAATACTTATTAATCTGCATCTGTTTCATATGCTTTTAATTCTAAAGGAATAACAAAATGGTCTGGCTGAGATACATGAATTTTTTTGTGACCAGACACAAAGACTAGTACACAACCCTCTTGCCAACATACATTGGATGGCAGACAAAAATGACAGCCCGCAGCAAAGCGCACAGTGGACATCTCAAAAGAAACAATGCAAAAATGTAAAAAATCTTTGCCACATACTCTTGCTAATCAAATTTAACAGCAAGCTCAGAGTTACACCAGGTAAAAGAAGGTTACAGTTCCAGCAGGTACTGGAATGAATTCTCGGATGGTAGAAACTACACTCACAGACACAGCCTATACGACTAGCTTGAAACTTCAGCCAAAATCAATGTAACCTTACAAAGAAAAGACATCTTAATTTTCCAGCTCCTAAAGTGCTCAACTAAGCCCTACACAACTAATGCATTACGTTGTTTCATTCTGTTCAGTTTACATACAAGTTTTCTCGGTATTATGATAATTGTGCTTACATAAATTTCACCAGAAAATTAGCTAAAACAGCTGCTAGATGACTGGGATGGAGTCAAGTTAATTACTAAAGGTCTTAAATGCTCTACTTTCCATCACAAGTGTCTAGAGTCAACCATTTTTTTTCCTACATGAGACACTTTCTTTATAACAGCACTCACAGAAAACGGCAACAATTCTCTTTAACAAAGTATTCGTTAAACACATATTTTTAAAAAAATATATGATTTGGAAATAATTTATGATTTTGACTTGTTAATATCAAATATCAAAGTGTAGACATAAACTGGTCTATGCAGAAAAAACTGTCAATATGGCTATATCAGTAAACCTTCACTGTGCTTTTGCTAGTTTTATGTATTGCTTGTTCACCAAACACAATAGCCTGAACTATCAAAGAAACTTTTTTGCTGATAACCATCTGCACTACCTTCTGTGAATATACAAACACTGAAACAAGGTCTCAGTGGAAGACCCAGGGAACTACAGGGCCCAACTCTCATTCCTATTACAACCGGGTGTCTAAGCATAAACACAGTTTATTGTTACCTTGGACAGCACCAGTTTTGATGGACAAGAATCAAGTCATTGGCTTGTGGCTGCTAAGTTTTCATGGTTCATCTACTGGCCTGTGAAACCTAGTTCCACTGCAGATTTCTTATCTAACTTTAAGCAAGCCACTTTCAATGTCCTATTTGATAAGTGAGAAAAAGAAGTTCCAGTCTGATATGTGTTGCTGAAATATTAAACATACACCCACATTAGCTTTAAATTACCAGACTCATCACAACAGGGCACAGGCCAGCAGAGGACAGAGAGGTAGCTATTCCTACCCACACTCATAGTGACTTCTGATGTTACACATACATACTGTCACACCATACTGTCACCGATTGTTATCTCTGTTCAAGCCAGCTAACAGGGTTAGCCTGTTTATGTCTGTATGAGTTGTTGTGACATTATTAGCACAGGAACACCAGATGAGAACTTTAGAGGAAAGGGAACACTTGGAAACCATGGACGATCAATCCTTGTAGAAGACACGACGCACTAATATGACAAGTAACTTGCCTATACACCCTATTCCTATTGATTTCAACAAAAACTAGGTGCCAAAGTTGATCTGGACAAGCAAATAACTTCTCAGTGTTCACAGAAGAGAACCAGTGATTATTGAACAAAACTGTGAGTGTGCTGCAAGCCTGAAGCAATAAGGTAGATCACAGAATAGGATATCGACAGGAAGAGCTAAAACAGTAAGGCTTCTCCCCTTTTATTGTCATAGGAAAAAACCAAGTCATTATATCTTGGAGAGAAACACCAAGATAACAATAGCTTCAGTGACTTCAGAAATTACTGTCATTAAAACACTTAGGTCGGAAGTGTTATTATAATCAACAGTTAAGGTGATTTACTGAACCTGCTTCACAAATAATCACTTCCTACTTGGTTTCATATTCTTGTTGCCGTATAGTGCTAAAGTACTAAAAGGACCAAGATCCAAAAGGAAATACGATTATACCAGAACAAACATATTGGAATTTATAGAAATCATGCAAATGTTTCCATTGGTTTTAGGCTTTGTAAAAGGACACTATTTTTTAAACCCAAATGTTCCTCTGTTCAAAAACATAGATACGTTTCTGTTTCTAAAAACTGTGCTGTAAACTGAGCAACACACAAAAAATGGATACTGTAAACAAGAATTTCCTTTCAAGACTATAACTTGATGAGAGTAATACTGACTTTCAACTTTAAAGAAACCACATTTCATTTTTTTAATTGCACTTGAAAAGAAATACTGAAGTAAAAAAGGAAAATTAGCCAGGAAAGCCAACAGGCAATACATAATGACAGTAAGGCAGTTCACCTTATTAACCCACAGATGTGCATAGCCAATCCATACAAAGATTCTACAAAGCTGCATTCATTTGTAGAGACCAAATCCTTCAGCTAGGTCCCAAGAGTAACTCTCCTCCTTGCTCAGATAGCCTGTTCCACTGGGAAAAACCCACACAATTCTCCTACATCTACATTACAAGAGAAAGCTTTGTGGGAATCCTGGCACATGGCAGAACACTTCCCTTTCTCCAATGTGTCTACGGCACTTCACTAATTCAAGATTTCCTGAGTACAGCACGTTCCATGCTTCTCTCCTTAACATTAACAGATACAAGAGACAATCCTCTATCTTTTGCTAAGCATTTAACATAACTGTAGAGAAAACATGTCACAGAGGTATCACTGAAAATGGCAGGGGCTGAGGAGTGGGAAGACTGTTATCAACAGAACAGAGTAGCCTTGAAAATTTGCACAGAGATATCTTTTCCCATTCAGGTAGATTCCATCACTAAATAATTTCTGAAATAATTCTGCAGCTTATCTTTAAGAGTTACAGTGAATATCCCTGGTTTATATAGCCATACACTAGAAAATGGGAAATCAAAGAATCACAGACTTCATCACCTTAAGTAACACCTATAATGCAAATTTATGAGCTTTCTCCCAGATATTTTCCTCTGAATTATTTTGCAACAAATAAGGTTTTCCTACCTTGATGACTGGGGAATGACCTAAATCCAGAAAAAAAGCATATGAGCCCATGGAAAAAAGGATAGGGGGAAAAAAGAGGCAAGGATAGGAAAAAGTTGTTTGGTTATGGTGGGGGGCAGAAAGAAGATAAAAAGGAGTAAGAAAAGATTGACAGCATAAAATGATGGCTGTAGTTATTAGAAGAATAGTAATTTCAGGCAGGGGGAAGAGGGAAGGAGCTGGCTAGCTTGAAGAAAGGAAACATTGGTTAACATTCAGGAAGGGAGCAAACTAGAAGCAACATCAGCACAAAAAGCTTGAGAAAAGATGTTAAAATAGCAGCAATTAGAAAGAACAGCAGGCTAGTATAAAAGAATAAAAATCAAAGATCTGATCCATCAGGACAGGGAAGATGAAGGGGTAGAAGTTAAAGGCTAGAATGCAAGATATACTGAAAATGGGAGCCAGGTGCCAGAAAAAAAGAGTAGAAAGTAGAGTAGCTGTCATTATTATTAAAGGAACTAACAAATCAAAACCATCAGATTTTACTAGATGGACTATCAGCTGCTTCTTTAAACACCTTGTAATATTGTTTACAGCTTAATTAAATGGAAGTATCAGTACATTGGGAGAGTATATGTTTAGAGTTGATCAAAATCTACAATTCATTTTTAATTGCTATAACATTTTGATTTTGTGCAAAACAAAGTGAAAAATGTTACTAATAATTTATTTGACAATTACATTTTGCAATGTACTACAAGTTTAATTCCAAAATGCATAAAGTGATGTGCATTATGTGTTTAAAAATAGTTACAAGACCTACTGGCTGCAGTAGACGTGGCAGATGCACTAGTTTGTACGTTAGCAGTAGCATCTTTACTAGTATGATTTACTATGGCAGCCTTAAAGCTTTCAGGATTCCATTTCTTCCATGGACATTTCCTTGGTTTTAGACCTGAAAATTAAAAAACAAAACAAAACAAAACAAAAACAACAACACTTTAGAAAAATGTTTATTTTAATTTTGAAAATCACCCTGTTAATCTTCCCAGGTGAAATTAAAATTGCTTTCTTTCCTGCCTCCAGTGTGCAAATTTCTATGCCCGTGGTCAACTTCAGGCTTGTGATCCAAGCCTGTTAACTGAAACAATTATATTCATACACTTAAAGTCAACCAGGACAGTTTTGGCTATCTCCCTTCTCCTTCTGCTTGGTTTTGCACATGGGTGCCTACCCTTACTTTGTGGTTGTTCCAATTCTGGTAATTTAATACGTTTGCATATGTTTTATTGAGGTTGTGAATTATTCTGGCAGCAATACATAATTTACTTTATTTGGTGGTTTTCAGTATTCATTCCAGTAGAATTTTGCACAGCTCCCACACCATAAGTTTCAAGCAGATACAGAATCTATGCTACAGCAGTGGTCTCCTAGTTTCTTGAGATTTTTTTCTGGTCTGACTAAATTTCAGTTAACTCTACCCTTTATCTATTTATCGTGGTTACACATTACAGAGGATACTGTGGGTTTACCCAGCTCTTCCAAGTTAAAAGCTCATTTGGAATTTGGTGCATATATTACTTTGAAGTATGTAAACCTTCTCTAAATTAAATTTTTCAGGGTGATCTTTTCCTACACACAATTTTCTCTTCTCTGTAACCAAAAAGAAAATTCTGCCCAACAAACAGGGACTGACTCAGACAAAGGTTTTAAGAAAAATTTTGGATATTTTATATCTACTTCAAAAACATATTTCTGTTGCATTTGTCAATCAGCTTCAACATACAAGATAATGAAAACCACATTGTCATGAAATCTAAATAAATGAGCACTAAAGATAGAAATCTGCTCTAAACCTAAGTTTTGAAATTGATATTAAATGACATACACAACTGAAAAATCATAAACTGTTACTGCTAATACATGCAGATATTGAATCATATAATAGTACTTTCCATAGAAACTTCTAGGGCAGGTAGAGTGTGAATCCTCTAAGAATATTTGTTCAAAGTGGCCGTTTTTTATAGAGAGATATACCTTCAAGCCCACCTACAAATAGTTACTGGGGAAGATCTAGTCTTCTGTTTTAACCAAAAAATAAAAATCCTCACTATGTTCAGAAGCTTTTTCAGGAAGTCGTACCATTTGGTTTAGGGCTTGAATTTTAAGGCTTCCTTCCTGATTGCATTTATATGCTTACCATAGATTCTTCCTGAATACTTCTCCTACACAGTATCACAAAACAAAAGCAGTGAAAGGAAATCCGCATTTGTCAGTTCAATTGTAAGTTATGTCTCTGGGTATGATTTTGTCCTTGCTGGCTAATTCTGCAATAGTTTAGTACTTTCACAGCTAAAAGACCTACTTCTGAACAGAGTCACTGCACTGAGGCGATGATTGGTCTGGATTAGAGCCTACATATAACCTTAAAAATACAATACCTTTTTTTCAGCTGTGGGACACTGAACAGGTTTGTCAGGACAGATTTATACAGCATAGCTTAACAACTAAAGCATGTTACTTGCTTTGTTTGATGTGCTTTTGCCAAAAACATTTTGAAATGTCAGATCCAGTTTTATTTTCCTTAAAGAGAGATAACGCTATAGATAGTCAGCTCGATTCTTTGTCTCCTTACCAGGCTAGTGTTTTAAACTATTTATCCATATTTATATACCAACAAAAAGAATTAAAATATCATAATCATTATCATTATTATTATTAAGACAGCTTTGACAATGGTATTCCTAGTACTGAATTTTCTGTATGTGTATATATATGTACATAATTATCAGGGGAAAAAGCAATAGATCCTCACTGAAATGCAGACATGGAGGTCTTGACAAAATATGACTCAAGGAGGAGGAGTCAGCAAATGCTTCATAGACAGTGACATAAATTACTTGTGATGACTAGTATATATCTGCCAAAATAAGAATAACACTGTATCTAAAAATGTTACAAAAGAGATTTCTTATTGCAACTTTATTATTTACTGCAAAAATATTTAAGTGAAATGTAGTAATTGGAAAGCCATTCTCCTAAAAAAAAAAAAAAAAAAGTAGTACAAGTTTTCATTATTTGCATGATATATTAGGCAACTGTATCAACAATAGAGGAATTCACTCTGCAAAAATTTGCTTAATCAATGTATAAGTCAGTTTCCTCTTGAGCCTGAACTGGAAAGTACTGTATTTTGAACAAGTCACTTAAGGTTAAAATTAGGATGTAGAAGAAAGTATTATTTGTTAACATTTAGCTAATAATTATCTTTAATGAAGATCAAGACACTTTACATTCTTTAAAAAACCACATCCTTTAATATTATAATTATATTTTACTATTCTCACATTGTATGAGCCAAAAAAATTCACTTCTGATTGCCCATGTGACAATTTCCATCTTTACCTCACTGTTTCTGACTGTTCTCTCTCTGGCACTTACATGCACGTGCTTCCAGCTCACTTTTGAAGCCAAATACTGCCAATCAAGACACATGTACATTTGTTTATATAACATGTTCACACTTTTACGAGATGAAATACAGCATATATACATCTATCACAAAACCAATTTTTTTCTAAAGTAAAATTGAAAAAATATTCTATAACAGACATGTTCATTTGCTGGTGACCCCATTTTATAAAAATACTTTCTTTAGCAGTTGCTTTCTTTTATTACCCTTAAGAGTCTGTCAAAGTACATGAAATTACCATTTCAATCTTTGATGAGGTTTGTTTCTTGGGAGTTATTCTTTCTCAAAAATGTCTTTTATATCAGAAAATGACTAAACCCATGCCAAATTTCTGAGATGTCTCCAAAGAACCTAACAAGTGATTTGTTATTTTTACATATCTCAATATTTTCTTCAATACAAACTTTAATTGACCTTTAATAAGCCAAATTACAAATATGATATGGCCTTATGTTAAAAAATTTGAATCACTTAACACATTAACTCAATGGTTACTAATAATTTAGGGCCCAGTTTTACCAGTATTCACATCAATATTTCAAATGAAGAACCTGTTTGTGGCTGGTTATTTCTTAACTCTAACCAACATCCAAGAAATACCAGTACTGAAACATTCTGAACTTCCAGAGACATCTAGCAGATAGAAATGTCCCAGACACTAGGCTCCAAAGATTTGACCACAATATATCATATTAATAAAATTAATAACCACATCTACACTCTATTTGGAATTTCCATTACCCAATATATCTAAATTCATGTAGCCTTAGAAAAATTGACTGACTCTTTAATGAGTGAATCTCAAAGCTTTTCTTTCCCTTGGTTTGGTATGAGAGGTATTTCTCTGACTTCCAATTCAAAGCGTATTCATAAGACAGAAAGCTGTGTACTTTTTTACGTGTAACTTAAAAAACTTCACCTCTACTTTTCTGCCCTTTGACTCCTCAACAACATATTTGTCAGCCTGAAAAATGTCTAAATACTTAATTCATAACTAATGCTATTTCATACAATGATATAAACAGTACTTTCAGCTAAGACAATTCATACTATGAACTGTGAATACACATCAGATAAGGAGCAATGGTTTAAAATTGACACTTTAGGTGACTACAAAATACTTTTGGAGATACAAAGAAAAAAGAGTAGTTTTTCAAGCTGGTTTCTTTTTTCCCCCTCAACAAACATACAGAGATAGGTGTAATCTCACTTCTGGATCCAAGCAAAAAACTTCAAAATTTGGTCTTTCTTGTCTAATCCATAAAAAGAATCAAAAATATGTAATATACCTTTGCAACTGCCTCTGCACCAATTTGCTCAGCAGCAATGTTTTAAAAATATTAGCAAGATTTAGCTAGAAATAGAGCCCAGATTGATGATTTTTTTGATTAAAAGCTGTAATCAGGTAGACTTTTTATATATCTAACTCTACATCTAAATGTGTATGTGTGCAAAACTTAACATACTGTGTAGTCCTACTGCATCACTGGAATGATTGGAAGGCTTAAAAATCACCATTTTGGTCTCTTTATATGTCTCATCTTTCCTTTATAACACCAAGATCTGTGGACAACAAGATGTTTTCATAGACTTTTGCCTGCACTTTTTTTAGGCCTGAAACAAAATGTTCCTAAAACTCAGGCAGAACTGGGACTTTAGCTTATTAGAACTTCTTAAATTATAAGCTTGACACTTCACATTTGCAAACTGAGGAAAAGCTGTAAACACTTATCTGGGCCAATATCCGCTGGTTACTCTATTCAAGGGCAGTAAGATATTCCTGTAGATACGCTGGTCCACGTTGTAATGAAAGTATTTTTTCAGCATGTTTTTCTAGTTCAGTTATACATGTGTTTATTCTCTTCTCCAAACCTGAGAGTGGACAGACGTTCAATGGAACATGTCTATACCGATATTTACATATAGCACTGCAGGAATAAACTTTTTTGTAACTTATCCACCAAAGAATAAGGCTCATTGAGAGAGATAAAACTTGGCCTCTCCTGCAATCAGTACATAGTAAAAATAGTTATTTCTGCAAATGATAAAAATGCAAAGATTAAATTAGGTAATCTGTGAACTTTATTTTGCATAAAGAATTATAATACCAGTATAAATGCATTTTACACATACCTTCTAAGAATCTCTAATTTTGGCAACATTGTTAATGTAGACTGTGATTTCCTCCTCTCCCATGTACTGCATTCAGAGATGACTATATAATCTCAGAAAGACAGAAAAACAGAAATAGGCCAGGGAGGGCCATTTTAGCATACACAGAGTGATTAAAAAGACTATAACTTTTTAGTTAGAGAAGGAGATAACTCAAGAAGAAAAGGGTTATTATGTTTCTAAAGAGACAAATAAAATCATGTGCAATTTAAGTTCTTGGAAAGGACAGTAATGCCTACCATCTGTTGAGAACAGCCTTGGAAGCATAGAAGGAAACACTGTTCCTTGATCTAGCAAAGAATTTAAACTAGCAGCTTAAATATTTGAGCAAATTGTTGAAATCAACAGTAGACATTTGAAGTCAGTCATCGAATTGGTCACTCTCCTGAATAACCTAGTAAGTGTTAATGATCAATATGTTTTTAAACTTTCTAGTGTAGCTGAAAGACAATGATGTTCTATCTTAACAGCAGGACAGCAAGACAAATTATTTCTCTTAAAAAAAAAATCAAATTAAATGCAAAATATTAATATACATATTTTAGGGCAAAAAGGAAAAAGGTGAGTAGAACCAATTAGAAAATTAAAATATATTAACATTTTGTTTTGACATTATCCCCAATTAAAATGTTGCCATTTCTATGTCAGATTACTCCTCTTAAAAATATACCTCTTAAAGAAAAAACTAAATTTTATAATGAAGTGTTCCACCCATCAAAATACTTTTAAACATTTTTTGTTTCATTGTTCCTGTGAGAGAACAAGTTCTGGTTCAAAGCAAAACAGCCATTTTTCTCATAGCTCTGTAGTTGAAGGCTTTGAGAGAATCAATACTTGCAAATAATGTAGGGAGGTCAAGAGGAATGTTCTGTTTCCTCTAAAAAGGATGTAATTTCGACAAATCACTGGTAACCACATTACATTAAATTATTTAACAAAATACTAGGTTTCCCAAGCAGTCTTATCAGCACAAGAAAAGAAAGAAACCTCATTAAAAAGCAAAACTAGCTATTCCCCTTTTCATACTCATCAGAACTTTTCACCTCAGGGTTCAGGACTTTCTGTTATGTTAGTAATGCTGTGTACCGATCAAATATTTTAAACAAAGCTTGATTCAGTGTCATTACTCAAGCATGCTTCCAACAATAGAAAATTGCTGTACAGGAAACAAAAATTTTCCTCCATAGTTTAGCTTTGAGAAAAAGGGAAGTTAACAACCGAGAGGTTGCTCTCTTAAAGGTTGCCATTCCTATGAACCTCTTAGTTTCCACTGCCTGAGGGCCTTGGAAATACAATCTATGCTCAAACTCAATTCTCAATATTTACATTCACATGGCTTTGCTCAGGACCCAACTCCTGCATGTTCACTTCACCATACACATGGGTAGTTAAAATAACAAGCATTCAGACTCACCAAATCTTGAGGCTGTAAGAATTCTTCAAAAGTAAAAGGAGGCTTTTGCATTTTTTGCTGACATACAGTAAGAATTGTTCTCACCAGAATTTGGTTTTTAAACCTAATATAACATATACTAGCAAATATTTCCACTTTAGATAACTGAAACTGACAGTCAAAGCTATCACTATAGCATATATAGAGCCTGTTTGCTGTAATTTCTTCCAATAAAGAGAAGAATACTACACATTCTTAGACACCGAGAAACATGCTAAAAATGTGAAAGATATGTAAGGACACTTAATCATAAAGGGAGAACTTCCATTTTCTTCTCAGTACCTCCATACAAAATATTTATACTTTTATTATTTATGTACTTCTAAAATACCTACTCAAGAAAAAGTGAATGTCCAGTCTGCTCTGTTCTTATGTAGTCAGTTTTTGTTTAGAAGTTGGAAGAAGTGTGGGGGTTGCAGATTAGCAGAAGTCTTACTGAAATCAATCAACTGGTATCTTCTGAGTTCAGTATAATTAGTTCAGTATAATTAAAAACTCAAACTTTACACCGTTACACCTGAGCAGAAACAAAGTGTGAGAAATACCGGTTTGAAAAAAATTATCTTTTTAGTTAAGTGTGAAAGAACCCCAAACAAAATTTATATAGTAAGCACTCTTAAAAATGGTTTTGTTAGTATCACAGCTTTTGTGCAAGTAACTGTATAGAATAAAGTATACAAAGGAGTAATTCATATTTCAGAACCTGCTTTTAAATAATGAGCAGGCTCTGTTTGTTCCCCGAACAACAAGTTCTGGATTAAGCACCCAAAGAAACCATTCAAACAAAGTAAAAGATGGTACACTTATTAAAACCTACTACAATTAAGTTTGGCAAGAGGGAATTCTAGACACTATTATAAAAGTCTTATCGGTGTACAACAAACATTTTGTTATTTCAACATAATCAATTACTGCACATCAAGACATATTGTCATAGCACAAGGAGATAAAAGGACAGTGAAATGTAGCCCTTTTTTTCTCACTACTGCAATATATTACATACTGCTAGCATGAAAAATGGATCAAGTCAAAACAAAACAATGTTGGTAGAAATTCTCTGCCACTCAATGCAATACCACTGAAGTCAGTGAGGTTTTGGGGGTGTAACAGAGATCAAAGTTGGGCATAAACTCTGCCTACAATGTAATCTTTTTCCCCTAAGGCTATTACAACTAATATATCACAGACTTTATTTCACTGAGTCGAAAGAAATATTCTCTATACCAAAATTACTGTTTTAGTTTAGTTACTTCAATGTAAAAATGCAGTTACTGAGCACTGACTATTGGGCAAAGGCGACAGCAGAGCAGGACCCTCAGCCAGGCCAAGGAATTCCACAGAAAAGATCCCACGTTCTCTGTAGAAATACACAAAACAGCAAGAAAAGTATATGGGAACACAGTTCTTCCAGCCCTTGGCATCAACCACAAGTACGCAGTAAGTATAGTACCAGGCATAGGGGACAAAGATACAGGTAAGAAAACCCAAGTGATGGAGCTTTCCTGGAGTTACCTAGGGAGTGAAACAAAACCTCCAGCTTCCCATGGCAAGCCATGGCTCCCAGGGACTCCTGCCCAGCAGACAGACCCTGGGGGGATCCCACTGCCCATGGAGGAAATACCAGTCAGCCAGTCAGCCAGAGACAGCCAGCCAGCCAGCCAGGCAGACAGACAGACAACCAGTCAGTCAGTCACAGTCTGAGTCAGTCAGAATCAGTCAGTCACAGCCAGTCACAGTCAGTCAGACAACCAGTCAGTCAGTCAGAGCCAGTCAGTCAGAGTCAGTCAGAGTCAGTCACAGTCAGTCGCGTGAGGCTGTCACGTGGCCCTTCGGCGGCCGCGGGAAGCACGCGCTACGT
>NW_010099424.1:563-797 GCF_000699245.1 Pterocles gutturalis | reverse complement strand
TACTATCAAAATGTTCAAGTCTGACTTGGTTTTAAGCACAAAGTTGTATTACCAAAGAGCAGAGCGTGCTCCTCAGATGAAACCAACAGGACAGCCAGAATGGACTCCACACCTGAGGCAGGCTCAGCAGATGCAAGAACCCAGTTCATCAGTCAGCTTCACATATATAAACACATGCCAAGAGGATGGTTAATAGTGAATAATAAGCTGTCAATGCTCAGGAAACCTTGGGTG
>NW_010099424.1:0-545 GCF_000699245.1 Pterocles gutturalis | reverse complement strand
ATCTCAGAAATACAGGGAGTTTTAAAACCAGCACAGAAGAGTGCAGTTATCCACTCCAGACCCATCTGTGACACTGAATTACTGAATTTAAATGCAGCCTCAGACTGTATCTGGCTGAAAAACACTGAAACTTGTTCCTATGCACTAGTTTGAGTTTTGCTTCTCACCATTTTTGTCAGTAATATTTGGTTTCTTGGAGATGCCTGGAAAGCAAATATTTAAATATTAATATTACTAAAGCAAACTAACTTGTATATTAAAAGGAAACACTCAGTTTTTCTGTGCTATATTTACTAATGAGATGAATTACAAAACCAGAAGACTTCAATCACTCTCTGAGAAGTTTTTCTTAAGACTTTTAACACACACACACACACACAAATGAATGTACATATGAGAGGATATACTATATATGTATCTCCTCACCTACCATAGCTCAGAAATTGAAGGAGAGCCTTCCATAAAACACCATGATGGAGATCGTCTACCCTGTGTTAAGATGATGATTAATTGGTATGGGCAACATTCAGAGATGTGTTTTTCTG
>NW_010099423.1:2888-34063 GCF_000699245.1 Pterocles gutturalis | reverse complement strand
CCCCAACCCCTCCCCCCACTCTTTCAGAAAGCTGATTTTTTCCCTTCTTGATACCATACTTTATATTCTGGGATTTATATTGGTGTGTGGCACTGAAGAATACTTGCTTCAAGCACATGAAGTTTGAATTCCTCTCACTAAGTGATTAAAGGAAGTGAAGCAGAAAAAGCTAGATTTAACAATTTCATCTTTATTTTTATTTTTTCAATTACAAAACACTAAGAAAGGAAGGCTTCGGATAACAGCAACTCTGAGTCTGAGAGAGGTTAATATGCTCCTGAAGATGCTTTGGAGTGGGTATACAGTAGGGATGCCAGTCCATAGTTTGCTTCCTCATTACAAACATTTTTGTTTCAAACCTATTTTGCTTATACAGAATACAAAAGCACTCCTAGAACTGAAATGCACATGACATTTGGATTCACCTGAATAAGTGTCAGTGTTTAGAGATTCACCAAGAACAAATCAGGTACTGTTTTAGCATCTTAATGTGTCTTTACAGTTATCTAGCTTCTGTCACTACTAGTTAAGTGTTTGTTTTAATTAAAGGGCTGTAATAGGCGTTTGTTGACTTTTATTCCAAAGTATCTCACTGCACTGTGTTTTCTAATTTATTTTTATGTAAATATGACACATTAAAACTTTACACAGTAAATACACAGATTACTTCACAGTATCCTGCATGGATTTTTATAGAGATTTGTTGGTTTAACAGCCATCTGAAACTGAGTGGTGATGGTACAAATAAGCTGGTGCTGCCATGCATGTGCTCCTGCTTAGTCCTTAAACGTTCTGCTCTGTCAAAGGTATCAGCAGTTTCAGCTGTGCCATCAGCAACTTCTGCTTGCCTGAGATTTTTTAGGTGACTTATGTGCATCTAAATCCATGTAGTTAGTAACTCGCAACATAAAATATCAAGAGTGCATAGCATTTGCTGGAGACTTAAGCAACAAGTGGATAAAAAAAAAGAAAACCAATGGTAAGGGAGACATTTGGTGATTACCATGAATAATTAATTGCGCTTAGAGACAAATCCTTCATGATGTGCTCTGGTTATGTTCTGTCTTAGCAGAGTTGGTTTATACTGAAATAGAGGGGGGATGAACAGGGCTCTGCTTCTTCCCAGCCAGCACTCCTAACTGGGGCCAGTTTGGACTCTTCCCTTTGCTGTCGAACCTCACCTTTGCTGTCCTTCAGTTTGTTGGTTTTACTTACAATTTAAGGAGAGAGAGGCTAGTGGAAACCATGTGAGTGAAAGTGCAGGGCTACGGGCAAAATGAAGAGCACTGAGGAAGACTGACTTGTCCCAGCCTCTCTAGGAGTGGGATTGAGTAGAGGGCGTTATGAATAAGTATTCAACCTTAATGGGTTTTTTGTTGTAAATGGTTTTTTAATATGTATCAGTGTACTGGTTTTCCAGTCACCCGTTCTCTTCTCAGGAAAAACAGGGCATGCAAATTTAAATTGCAATGAAAGAGGCATGGAGAAGCAAAACTAAAAGCACTCTTTCTCCTCAGAGTGCTTCCTTTTTTTCCCCTCCATCTCTTTTCTTTCTTTCTTTCTTTCTTTACTTGTAATAAGAAACAGAAAGATCTGTCTCCTCCTCAGGAGGGACCTCCTTTCAGCACTGTATCAAAGTGCAGGGGGCTGTTAATCACTTACATGTTTTGAGTTGGAAGAAAAAAATCAGTCTGCTTATTCACTTCTGTGATCAGTAAAGGAGATAACTCTGAGAACTGGGAGTGGGTATTTTGTTTCAGTTTTTATCCAAATCAGGAGGGAGGGAAAAGTATTATAAGTTGGCGACAGCTTTAATGCAGAGATGTGAATACTTTAGTAACCATCATGTCGCATAAATCCCAGACACCTGTCCAAACATCAGGGTTAGCCTAGAAAAAAATATTGTTATTTATTTTGCTACCTGAGTTGTTAGTGTCTACTAAAATCTCTGTTTGCAGCTGAGCTTAAATGTATTTTAATTCTGTTTGTACTAACAAATACTTGAAAAATCCAGAACTATCACACTGTTTATGAATTAGGACGCATAGTTTTTTAACTTTTTAAACAGAAATACAAAATGAGAACATGCTAGCAGATCACTGGATGTATTAAAGGGAGAAACTGCCTGTCCAGAACTGAAGCTCTTTGAGAATCTTTTTGCAGTGATGTGGATTGGGTCAGTGCTAATACATTCAGGTATCACTTTGCCAAACCAGTCACTTTTGCGAAATAGAATTCAATTTCAAAGCTTTTTGCTGAAAATCTTCCTGTTTCAAGACTGAAAATGCTTACGTGAAACCTCTAAACAATGAAGGGCATGTTATTTTTCCAGGGTGACCAAGGAAGTTTTAGCTTTGATGCCCACTAGGAGCAGCTCTTGCACAGTTTGCATGTGAGCCTGGTAGTCCTTCGCAGGGGTGCTGTGCCCACTCTGGAGGAGGCATTTGAGAGACTGCTCCCTGCAGTGACTCCTGGGGGAGGATGGGTTAGTGGAACTTCAGGAGAAAAGGTGATTTTCTGCAACTTCTTTATTTTTCTTCCGCTTCCCTTGGAAAAGGATAGCACAGTCCCCACTTTCTTACAGAATAACTGGGTTGAGTAGCAAAGGGCAAAGGTTCTGAAGTGTTTAAAACACAGAGCCCCGTAAAGCTTTATGCACAGTCATTTCAGAAAGCAAAAATCAACTGAGGACTGGAAATTCAGAACAACTTTTTGAGAAGTGGAATTGAAGGGACTCTTACTCCATGTGTAATACATTCCTTTGTGACCCGATTTGCCATTGCAAGTGAGCTGTTCAAGAAGGGGAGAAAAAGGTGATGACAGAGGGAGCTTCTTAGGGAGGTGATACAGAAGATGTTGTCCAGGAGGTAGAATGGGGTACAAAAACAGAAGTGCTGATGTGCTTAATGTTTTTTAACACACTAGCTCAGCTGTGTGCTAGGTTTATAAGGTGGTTTGGATTCTGTGATCTGTGTTTTTCTTATGTTAGCTCTTCTGTAGCAAAGGTTTAACATGGTGATGCACTTGCACTCTGGTAAGTGCCTGCCCAGTAAGAATCCATCTGCTCTTACAGTGTGTGGTATTTGATTGCAGAGTTGAAGGTAGGTCCTTTCCAAAGAGGATTCTCGGTTGCATTTACCAAAACAGGGTGTGTAGCTACAGGCTAAGATATCTAGACAGCACAAGCAAAGACATAGCAACATTGGTATAATCATGCCCAGGCATTGCTGCTTTTAGGACTGGACCAAAAGTCTCAATGCAGTGCTGTCTGGATGTATGGGCTGATGTGAGAGCTCTTTAATGTATTTCTTTATTGTACTGTATGCATGTGATTCAAACTGAGGCTGTAAACAAACACAAAAATTAATTGTAGAGGAGGTGGTTTAGCAGGTAGAGAAATGCCAGTGCTTATCAGGTTATGCTTGTCAAGCCAAACATGGAAGCAAGTCGTGAATTTAAGGGAATGTCTGCTGATACACTCTGAAAGTTTGCCTCTCTTCAACTTGAGTCATAAGAACTGGCAAAAAATATTTCTTGGTGATTCCCTGTGAAACAAAACATCCGTATGTATCTACTAGACTGTCAGGGATATAAAAAGACATATTCCTGTAACCAGCCTGACGCTTGCCTGCTGACTAAGAGTGTGCGCTTGTAAGGTTGCACGTGAGAGAAAGTAAAGCATGGAGAGATATCTTCTACCTCCTGTGGTGAAGGATGTGCTGCATTTTGTGATTTAGGAGGTGTAAAAGAAGCCAGATGGAAAATGTTTCAGAAAGGTGAATGTGGCAGTACAGAGTAATGAAGCTCCAGTCAGTGTGAGGCCTCGGACAACTGGCGTTAATCCCAAACCAGCCCTGGGATGGATAAATAGAAGTGGTTATCCCACACTTTGGAATAGTGGAATAGCAATACATTTTGCTTCCATGGCAGTTTCTCACTAAAACATCCATTTATTTTTAAACAAATATCATCATATGAGTATCATGAAAACAAGTTGCTATAACTGTTTCTGGTGTGAAAATATTTGGAGCATATACATATGCGAGCGTATATTGCACAGGTTGTACCCCTACATGATAACAGGTGTTTAAAAACAGAATTTCTACTGTATCAGAATGGTGCATCCCAAGCATGGGGTTGCATCAGGATGCATTGCAAGCCTGAGGTCCTACTACCTCCTGTTAGTACCCTTCCCAGGATTCATTCTCACCTTGTACATCTCTGAGCAGCTGCCTTTATTATCAGGGTGAAGGATGTAGTGATAGTAATAAATAAGTGCAGGAAGGTGAACCTGTGAGAAAGACTTTCCTTTGTCTCCCCAGAGATGCCTCGGCTGGCAGAGGAGCACTGGCAGGGCTCAGTCCTGGACCAGAGACAGCTCTTCTGAGCCCCGGGGAATGATGGATGTGGAGCTACTGAACTCATGGTAGCTGTGTTGCTGCTCGCCTGATAAGGACCCAGCCCTTTATGCCAGGTTAATTTGAACAGCATTTAATTCTTACAGAAGATTGACGTAACTAAAAGGCTTGTCAGCTTGAGTCATAAAAAGCCACAAGTCCAAGAGAAGTTGATTTAGTTTATTTAGCGTGACAAAAGCTCTATTTAAAGTGTCTGACCTAAAGATGCAACAAAAAAGAGAGCAAGTTCCTCTAATCTTCTTTGGCACCATTTTGAGACTCTTTCAATGTAAGGAAAATATTTTGTTGATGTCAACCATCCTCTTAACACTGAAATACGGAAGGAATGGCAAGCTCTGACTTCTGTAACAATATGAAACTTTTAGTCGTTCTGTTTCTGTTCTCTGCCCTAAGTTTTTGACTTGTTCTTTGATGGCATGAAATGAAATGTATCTGATGTATCACAAGCACATACATTGTTACTGGCACAAATTGAGTATTTTTAATAAGGCTTTTTTAGATGAGATATCGCCTACTAATTCAGACTGTCTCTGTTCATTAAGATGAACAATGGAGTTTGCTGAAGTCTTTACTACTACTTCACTGAGGCTTTTATTTTTTTATTTTAAAAGGAAACCAATATTAAAAAAAAAAAAAGAAAACTAATATGGCAGACCTTCTTAGCTTAAAGAGTAAAATACTGCTTGGCTTTTTTGTAAGAAATTTAAGGCTTGATATAATTATTTTTGGGTGGGCTTTGTGAAAAAAAGGGCAATGTGACACACAAGAACAACACTGACTTTTTACTGAGATGTTACTAAAGGTGGAGGTGCTTACAGATCGATATGTTGTATATGTTATATTTGATAAGAGAAATTGTTGGCTTTCAGGAGCTTCAAGTCAGATAGTGGTAAGAAAATGATGGTGACGTATTCCGTCTGTGTGTCCTGGGAGGCCCTGGAAGATGAGCTTCTTGTTTTCCTATCTGTTTCTTCTTTCAGGGGCTTCCTTACCTCTCCGACTTTGAGATTAGCACTATTACAAGTTATTTATTCTAAGTGTTGTCAAAATATACTCCAAAATATTTTCAACCTTCACTTTCAAGTGTATGTTTTCTCTCTTAATAGTTTCTAGTAAGTGGGAGCTTGCCAATTTGAATGCTGAGAACTTGCATGGCCTGTTTCTTTCAATCACTTACTATCAGTCTTTTAAAATACAATTTAGTCATATTCTGGTAGTGTCCTAAGTTAAAATAGTTTTTCTGCTCCATATTCTTCATTGAGATGATGAGCTGGTATTTATGTGTAATATGTGTATGTTGTATTTTATTCTGTGTACTATACCTGCAGCCCACACTGGTGACACTGAACTTTGCCAGTGAAAACTGCTTGTTAAACCTTTTGTACCAATGCACTTGCTTACTGATTTGTTGCTCTAGTTTTTCCCCTTTAAGATTGCTTGTGTCTGTAGCAGTTTATGATGAAAAACTGCAACCTTGGAATCTGGAAAGTGCTTGTTTAAAAGTACCTTTATGAGGCTGGAATTTCTGTTTGGCTCTGGATTAAACATTTGCCAATCTCGTAGACTGATCTCCCTTCCTGAGTGTTTTCACATCATAAAATTTGTGTAGAGTGAAGCATGCTCTGACACTGTCTCTGTATCCCGTTACCTGTTGTTGAGGGGTGCAGCAAGAACTGTCCAGGTATGTAATTGAAAATTAATGAAGAACTTAGCTTTATATAGAAGACAATAGTATTCAGTTTGCTGCACAATGATAGCACTGGTAATCCTGTTTCAAACAAGGGTGAAAGTAGTAGAACGTTATTTATTTCACTAGTCAGCAGCAATCACTCCTGACTGCACACCAGAAGCAGTTCTGCTGAGTGCAAAGGTGCCATTTTTGTGTTGTTACTTATCAGACCAAAAATGCTGCCTTTACTCTCAAAGCTTTTATTTTAGAGATTAATACTCTTGCACAAGGAAAGTATCTGAGGAGAAATGGCATTCAGAAAAAGTACTTCAAACCTGCTTTTAGAAGTTATTACCTTTATTTCCTCCATTATTTCAGTATTTATCAAATAGGTTCAAAGAAACTTTCTGTTTAAGTCATTAGTATGCCACCCTAGAGCTGTTGATAAAATACCTGTGGTAAAATACCTGTCAGCCTGCGTAGAAGTGAAGCAAGCTAGAGTGTAGCACAAGACCAGCACAGGGTTTTCAGATACTTCCTTTATTCCTAGCTTTGCTATTTGCCTTTTGTACGTGCAAATATTATTGACTTTATTTTTATAATTTTGTCTGTGACCAGAACTACAAGAATGCTGGCACTGTTAGCCAGTCCATGAGAAGGTGTAACTTAGTTGTAAATGAGCAATTGAAAGAGGAAATACAGGGAGTTAATTATATTAGGGTAATATTTTGTCTGGATGCTGTAAAAGGTTTGGGATTTTATGTTAATTGTTGAAAAGAATAATTGCTACCAGTTTCTAAATATATGATGTTTTAACAAGAGGATGGGTGCAGGGGCAGAGAGAGGGTGAGACAGGTTCAAGAGTGATTAGGTGATCTGAGCTGGGCATGGGTTGATGCAGAGGTTCCTGGGAGGATGCTGCAGCCCCACTGAGTCCTGGGCTTGCAGTCTCTAGGGCAACTGTTCCTTTACATTATTTAATATCTACTCTGTGGCTCCTGGCCCAGCTTCTTGTCTTGGCTTTGAGACATACACTGAGTCTAGAGGGCAAATGTGGCATGCAGGAAATTTTTGCTTAAAATTAATTTCAGGTTATTTCTTTTAAATATAAAGCAGTTAATAAAAAGGTAAAGATGCCTGTCTGTAAAAAAATTGCTGAGACCTGACTATCCAAAAGTTTGGAAGTCACCAGTCTAAGGTATTGAGAAACTAACTGAACATGCTTCTGAACTACTGACAGTTTTTGCTTATTCATGGAGGATGGAGACTGTAAGAGGCTGGGCAAGGGCAAAAATACAAGTAAACTAAATCTTAGAAGTAACCTGGAAAAGAGTGAAGTGGTTTATGTTAGTTTGCAATGTACAGGGCAAAGCAAGGGGTATGTGAAGTTAGAAGTGTGTGTTCCTGCCCCATTCCTTTCCTTTTGTATGTTGGGTTTTTTTGTTTTATCTTTTGGTGGTGGTTTTTTTTTTTTTTTTTTTTTTTTTTTTTTTTTTTTTTTTTTTTTTTGTGGTGGGGGTGTTCAGGGGTTTTATATTTTTAAGATTGTTCATGCTGTTTCTTCATTGACTTGCAGGAGGGGGCTGTCTGGAGGGGGCTCAAATGCTTGCTCTTGGAATGCCTGCATCTTCTTTTAAGTAGCAAGACTCACAAGTTTTTAGTAAAGTTGTCTTTGTCTCAAAAATGTGAATTTAGTGCTTAAAATGAAATACTGAAACTGTTTTAAGGACTATTTTCTCATCTACACTGACCTTCTCCCTCCACCAAGGTCATTCAGCTGTACTACAGAGAGGAAGTGTGTAAGGAAGAATGTTTTCAGTTTGCCAGGAACCGCTACAACCACCAGGGATTTTAAGCAGTGTGTCATTTTAAGCACTGTGATTTATTAAAATACCTGGAATTTGCTCAGAACATTCTTGTTGTTGCTGTTGCTCGTGGAGAAGCAGATATTCAATTTTCCAGCATGGCCAAAGTGTGAACAGCAAAATTTGTTCCTATATTTTGGACATACCTTCTAAAGCAGGCTGCACTCCTGAATGACCGTTTGAAGCTTGTTGGCTAGAGGGGTTTGTTTCTGCATGTGGGAATCATGACAAACTGTAGTGTAGGATGGTCAAACCATTAAAAAAATCTACAGCCTGTTGCACTTGGCATAGCTTCTTGTTGTAGCCTCAATGTTTATGCCAACTGCAAAGAGGCAAAGCCAAACATAACGGGGCATACTGAGGCACTACCATTCTTATTTAAATATATATATTTGTGTGTATATATATACATGAATTGTACTAATCCCAAACAATTATATCAATTTACAGTCTGACAAATTGTCTGTGCTAGATGGTAAATGCTCATTCTCTGCTCTATGCTAGAAGGACAGACCTTGTTGTGACTCCGTCGTTCTCCTCCCCACGGCCTCATAGGGAGGCCTCAGTTAAGGGGAACATATAAAAAGCTGCAGCAAGGCTGTTGCGAATACAGATGTCTTCATGAATTGAGATCTCTGGGTCACCAGGGACTATGCAAGCTGTACTAAATGAGTTTGCAGGAACCTCTCCATGTGTTAGCCAGCTGAGCTGTGCTGTTGTCCTCCAGAGAAATGCTCTGTTGACTTTTGCCCACTGTCCTCCCCCTGCTATGCTGCACACCTTCCTCCTCTGGGTTCCTGCAGCTATCTGTCCTTGCTATGCCACCTTCTCCTCAGCCTGTTTGTCCCAACACCAGGTTTCCTAAAATGCTGTTGAACCACTTTTGATTCACGGGTTGGCAGCTGTGCTCTTGCCAAGACCTTTACTTCTGTTCTTGATCCCATACAGATGTAACAGGATGTAAGCATGGGACCAAAATGGGAGAGTTTAATTTACTGGTAGTCAGGAGCTATTTGTTAATCACTTGCTGTATTTTTGGTGGCTTGAGGAGTCGTGATTATTGTACACAACTCATAGATCATATCTCGGTCTAACTTCAGTTAGCCCTCTTCTGGTCAGCAGCTTGGGACTAGATGACCTCCAGAGATCACTCCCAACCTAAATTACTCTGCAATTTATACCATGATTTAAACATAGTACAGTGAAGGAGTAGATGCTACAGGTCAAAGAACTGGTGAGCATAGCACAGAATTGGGAAACAACAGGTGATTCATGGGCTAAAAGATAGAGGGGAGTTAAGCATGTGTGTGTCTTTTGCAACTCAATATGTTTGCATAGGCTGCTATACAAAGGATCTTGATAAGCCACCAGCTAATTGATAGCTCGTAGAAATAAAGGTCTGTGTGTATATTTGGTATGAATTTTGTTTGTTTCTTATCCCGAGTTTCCTGTAAAGAGAGCTAGCCACAGAATGCTTACTGATAAGACTACACAGGTGGTGTGTCTGTGTGGCGGGAGTATCAAGGTATAAAAAAGGGTTAACTTTGAGCTTTTTGTCACCTCTGATAGGTCATTAACTCACTTGTATTCCTTTATGCCCATTTAAAAAAAACCTCAGTAACAAGAGGGTGATTCCATTTATTCACCAGAATAAAACTTTCTAAAATAATAAATTGTCTTAGCGATACATTTGTGTATATTAATTTTGCAGTCGACTTAATATGTTGAATCATTGAACTTTCATTCCTCAGATAACCAAGCATTTGTTTTGCTACTGCTATCATCACAAAGCATAAAGACCATTGCTTGGCTGTAATGATATGTACCCTCCTAATATGTTTATTCTACAAATGGTGATTTGTGGTCCAATGTACATTAACTAGTAGTGCACAATATGGCATTTTTTTCCTTGAAGAAGAACCATATGCTTTCAGAACTTGAACAATAAATACAAATCTGAAATGGTACAAGTACCTGTTTGGAAGTCGAATCAACACAGGGTTTAGTGCCTGTTTTATACCTTGTGGTATTTGATCTTGATTATCTGAAACTGCCTTTATTTTCAGAAGGCAGGTACTGACAATTGTGCTTTTTTGGCTTGTATGATTAATATTTGTATTACAGAGTTTCACACCACCAAATCACCTATCTTTTTTCTGGTTCCTCTTTGCAAGTTGTCCAAGCCACTGTCTCCCTGGGGAGCTTGTGAGGGTGCTGGCTCCAGTGATGTGGGCTGTTCATGCAAGCCATGCCATGGAGAGTTCAGATATTACCTTGAACTATACCTTAATTAGTACTATGTTCATAACTGTCGTCATGATAATCCTCTTTTCTTTCTTTTTCTTTTCTTTCTTTTTTTTTTTTTTTTTCCTTGACCATAACAAAGTAGGGAGAAATAACCTGCTCCTATGTGGAGTGGGGGATACCTTAAGGGCAACGATGGTTGCTGTAATAAAGATGCAAATACAAAGGCACCTGGGATGACATCTAGTCTAAGCTGTAAGGTATAATCAACAGTTTCAAGATTCCCCTGTCACTGGGAGATTGTAGCACGTAGGTCCTTCTGCACTACTGGGTGCACCCTCTGGCTGCGGCCAGGATCCCTACCAATCCTGGGGATTGTTCTGTTCTTTTAAAAGCCAACTCCAGCCAATATTGCTGTGCCTGCTCCCAGGTGTATTGTTTTGGAAACCTTTGTATTTGCTTGGGTTACAGGGTGTGTGCTTTTCCTGTTCTTCCTCGGTGTGCACCTGTGCAGGGCAGAAGTCCATGCCTTCTGCTCGTGCTGTTCCTGCCTCTGTAGCTTACTAGTGTCCCCCTGGCACTTGTGCCAGCAAAACGCATCTGTGCTGGTGCTTCGGGAGAGGGTCCTGCGGTGGAGGACAGCTGCATAGGTGTCCACTACAGTTGGCTGCACATGTTCCCAGCCAGCGTCATCCGACTGACGGTGTGATCTGTGCAATGTTGGCAGGCTTCCCAATGCCACTGCGTGGTGTGTCTTGGGGGCACAGGGGTTAGCAGAGAGGTTCCAGCTTCCCCAGCATGGGCTGGAGCGTTGGCTCCTGCTGCTCTGGAGAACTTTCACTTCTATCGTTCACTCAGAGGGCAGCTGGCGTGTTGTGAATAATTCTCTCCTTTGAAGATCCAGTAAAGAGGCTGACCACTTCTGTCAATTCTTGTTTTGGAACATATTTCTCCTTTTTAAGCACATATATTTATCCTCTGACACTTTTCTAGCTCATGAAGTTCGTTCCTTGGTGTTATTTAAGGGCAGATGTCTCCTCCTCCTCATGTTATAGCTCTTATTGAGTGCTGGTGATTGCACTACAAAAATAGAAACTAGTGATTTATATTCCTTTTTGGTAATGAATGACCTTGGAATCTAGTCTCTCAGAAACTAAACTGTAAATAATTAAACTTTACCCCTGTGGAACCGTCACTCAGCCCAGGCTGTTTCTAGTTAGAATCTTTTAGCTGTTAACTTCTAATTCCTTTCCCAGAAACTGTGGTTATGTGAAGTGGTCAAAACAAATAAAAATTAAATGCCTGACACACCTTTTTTTATGTATACAGTACAGTAAGCACTGTGCACTGTCAAAAAAAACCCAAACCTTGGTGTAACTGCAGAAGCCAAGCTTCAGGTCCAACTTGGCCTAACAATTTAAAGCAGGAGCAGGCTCTCAAGCTCATTGTTTCCCAATTTTATTCTGAAAATCTATCAAAACTATGACGTTCAGACATCTGAGTTTTGCTCTTGACCAACCTGATATTGGCAATTGAGATTTTTCTTTTTTCTCCTTCATATCCAAAGGGGGTGGGGAGGAGACATGGGAAAGTGTAATTTTTCAAGAGCAGCTGATGAAGGTGAAGGGCTGTAAATTTCTGAGAAGAGTAAATTTCCTTTATAAAACTTTTTCTAGGTTTGGAGTATTTAAAGAGTGCCAATCATCTCTTCTGGTTTAGGTTTTTTAATCAGGCAAGGCTAGTATTTTGGAAGTTCTGAGCAGACCGATCTGTGAACAGCAATGCTCAAATTACACAGTGTGGGATTTAATCCTGTAGTAAAATAAATTATTTACTGAAGCATTTGGAAGTCGGTGTTAAAGATGACAAAACTGTCCAGCTGACTGCAGTACTGCGCACACAAATATTACTCACACCATGTTTTTCTTCTGAGAATCATCTTGGTGTATGGGAATGCCTTGATTCTCATAAAATTTGAATCTTTTTCAAAATGTGTACGAATGGAAGTTAGCAACTAACTGATCTATGGTTCTTTCACCCTCTTACCCTAAAACTCTCTAGAAAGCAAAATAAAAAATTGGAAAACTGTAGCTTTCAGTTGGAGAGAGACTGGTTTGCATCTCATAATGGTCTTTTGCTTTTAGAGTTTTCTTTCACTTCTAATTCATGCTATCAGTTAGCCTGTCTCATAAGTGGCTTGTAATGATCATCTGTGCTGAATAACTATTTCAGTGTCCAGGCAGTCAGTACACTGTTGTGACTTTACCCCTTGCATCCCACTTCTAAATAGTTCTTAAATGTCACCTCCATCTTCTAACAGAGTTTCCAATCATTCTGGGGACCCTATAGACTTCTTTTTTTCTGCTTTTGTAATTTAAGTATTGAACTGTTGCTGCAAATTTTTCTTATATTAGCAATCACATGTCAAGGGTCTGTTTTCTGTGTGCGACAAGACAGGGATTAAAATTTAACAGGGATTAAAGAAAAGAGCAAAAAAAAAAAAAAATAAAGTGGAAGCAAGGTTTTCCCCCTGGCCCTATTTGTAGGCTTGGGAAAGAGCAACACAGCTGACTCGAACTCTGTGGGCTGTGGACAGTAGGCAAAATATATTATATTGTACAGATACAATTCTCTCTAGATAATTCAAAAATACACAAAAAACCATTATGTTGCTTACAATTACCTTTGTTACTCTTATGGCTTGAAATGTATCCCAAATTCCTCAAGTTTTGTGTAATCTTTTCCACAAATCTGGAGCTGTGGATCCTTCCTCCCTGCTCTGCAACACTGTGCTCCTGGGGACGGGGGATGTCCAAATGCCATTTCTGAGTAATGAACTACCCCATGTTCAGGCCAACAGCGTGAGTCAGGAGTGAGAGATTTCTTCCGTTCCTTGCCTCCGCTTGGACAGCTTTGAAAATCAGCTCTGGAAAAGCGTTTGTGGTCAGTTTGGCATTAGCTTTTAAATTGCATGTGGCTACTTCTCTGCATCATGTGCGTTATCCTCTTGGATAATATCCCCTTGGAGTGCACTAAAACATGAGGAGGAGAGGAACATTAGATAAGAACAACATAATATTAGGGAAGCACAAATTACTTGACATCACATTTTACATATTTCCATTTCAAGAGCAAATCCAAGAGGGTATAATCTCCTCCCTCATTAGAGCTGCCTTATTATCTTATGTACTAAGGACAATTTACAGTGGTTAAAGGCTTGTTTGTTAACCATTCAAAGCAAGCGTCATCTGCTGCAGTTTGCTGTGTTAGACTTCATTACTGAGAATGAGGATGCTGTGCAATGTATGGCCAAAATTTTGAAGGAGAGCCATCACTGCTGCTGTTTTTGTGTTATGGGAGCTCTTTGTCCTTCTCATCACGTGCTGGAGCTGTCTAATGCTGTGTGTTAGGTCTGAGATGCCGCTTCTGCTCATGATTAAAAGGAAAGTGGATGTTTAGCATCTCTGAGCTTCTTCCAGATTGCAGCAAGCCTGAGCAAGAGAGTGGGGACACACCGCTGATGGTGTGGGTATGAAGGAAACTGGTTGCAAAGCCTACCAAACCAGTGCCTCTGCTTCTAGCTGATGTGAAACCTTTCAGTGCTGGGGAGGTGAAAGCCCTATGCATGATGAGAAGTAGCCATCTGCTAAGCGGTACTAAAACTTGGCAGGAGTGAACTACACAGAAGCCCCTGGTGCTCACCAATCGATCTGGGCAGCAGGAAAAGGTGTTAGAACATCTGTTGGGATTTCCCTGTTTGTAGAATAGTGGATCCTCTCCCTCCCCAAATCCATTATTTTCTAACATGTTCGTTCTAAGAGCATACAAATATTCTGGGGACTTTTTCTAAACTGAACTATACATGCATATCACTGGGAAAAGGGGCAGTGAGGAAAGACTGGGGCAGCAGGGCTTGATCTTTCAGAAGTGATAAGGCGTTTTGAGATTATTGGCTGCAGCTGCCCTTATTTGAGCCTAAAAGAATGTGACCTTTCTCTTCATCCCTGGGTAGTAAGTTCTCAGTATTTTGCCCAAATGAGCATGGGTTTTAGTAAGTCTCATGGCTGTCAGCTGAAAGCCAGTGTATGCTTCCTTTAGCCAGGTGTCAGAATCCAAGGCTGTTCCTGAGGTACAAGAGAAACTCCTGGGTGACAGGAGCGTGGCAGGGATGCACGGGCAGGAGGGGAAGAGCAGCGCCGTTGTGCTCTCAGCGTTATGATTTTGCTGACAGACAGACTCTCTTGTGTCTTATCTGCCTTTTTTTTTTTTTTTTTCCCTTTAGGTGTAAAATTTACAAGAGATGGTGCTCCAGCAGTACAACTGCTTGTGCCCAGAACAGTCTTGTAGCAGGAATCCAATGGCATTGTCCCTTTGTAATTTCTGTTATCCTTGACCTCCCCACTCTGATTAGAGCAGCAATGTAATTCAGTTCTTCTAACTTCGTTTAGAGAAAACAGGTGCATGTATCTCCCGTTAACATCACCTGAGAGGCTGTCACTGGCTGAGTTGTACATAGGCTCGGAAGAACTCAGTCACAAAACTGAATAATGGCAAAGGAAGCAAATTTTTGCGGATGTGTGTTTTGCCTAAATGTCACCTTCAGGGCTCTGGACTCTAGCCATGCTGTTTTCCCTTCAATAGAGGGCACAGAGGTAGTTAGCTTGTCCAGCTTGGCTAGATATTAATTGTGCTGATGCCTTTGGCTAGGAATATTGACCTTGTTATGCATGGGTGGCAAACGATGCGGTGACCTCTCTCTTCCCACCATGCAACACAACATCCCAATTAACAGCTCTACTCCCACTGGCCCTCCTGCGTGGCTGATGAGGGGACCAGCCACTACATCCCCCCGTGTGGGTGAGGTGGGTGGCTCACAGGGTCACTTTTGGAGCGGGTGGCTTAGTGGGATGCGGATCCAGACCTATGTCAGGGCGGCCACCTGGGGTCCTACGTCTTGCGGCAGTAGCAAGGGAGCTCAGAGGAAAAGAAGCGTGGTGCTGGGCAGTGGGGCAGCTCTGCCTCGGGAGAGGTTTTTTCTCAGACCATCACTAGCTGATACTTGGGTATTTACAAAAACAGCTCTGTAGGGCTGAACAGTGTGCTGAGCATGATACAGGGCAGGTTGCTGCTGAAATACCAGCTTGAGGTTTGACTGAAGGTCTGCCCTCACTCACGCCCTCAACTGTGCCTGCACAATTGAAGCCCCAGGGTCATTTGCAGCATTTGACTGCATTTCTCTGACTTGCCTTTGGAAACGGGACAAAACGCAGTGTTTCAGACCAGACTGGAGGAGATTCAGTAACACCCGGAACTGTCACTGCATTGCCGCCTGGCAGACGGTGCCCAGCTGCAGACTGTAGCAGCAGGAGACATGGAGCATCTTCATGCAAAACTTCTCTGGCCTGCACTGCTGGCTGCAGTCTGTGGAGGTTTTGCATGGTGTTGTGGCCTCTCTTTGCAATAAAACTGGGTTGGCATGTTGGTAGAGTAACATATGGATAGCTGGTGTTGCACTAAGGGCAAGTCCGGAGAGAAAAGATTTTAAAAGCCATTTAGCTCTGTTTCTCAGAATGTAAGAAAGTGTCCGAGGAACATGAGAACAGGCCCCTGTTCACCAAGCTTTCTGCAAAGTACTCTTTGCAATAAAACTGGGTTGGCATGTTGGTAGAGTAACATATGGATAGCTGGTGTTGCACTAAGGGCAAGTCCGGAGAGAAAAGATTTTAAAAGCCATTTAGCTCTGTTTCTCAGAATGTAAGAAAGTGTCTGAGGAACATGAGAACAGGTTCACCAAGCTTTTTGCAAAGTACCAGTTTGGGGTATGGAGTCTCTTAAGGGCTACCTGCTTGGTTTGTGAAGAAAATTTTTAAAATGTGGACCATGTGTGTGTAGCTGTTTGTGGATGAACAAAGATGGGGCATCTGACAACCTTTCTGCTGTCCCAGTAAACTGCCTTATCCCTGTGCTAAATCTTATTTGGGCCATAACCAAGTTGCAGCTCACTCTTCTATGCTGGATTTCGAACTCTGGCTCCCAGAGAGAAATTGAGATTTTTATGTCCCATTTTTGCTTCTTTGTAAAAGCAGAAAGAGGGCATAGGCATTTAGAGCAGTAGTTATTTCTGCCATTTCACCTAAATCTGTCTGTGAACAACTGTGAATTTTCAGAAAGCTTAAAGCAATAGCACAGAAACGTAAATTACCACATCCATTCACAAAAAACCACCCCTTTCTCTAATGCTTTTGCTGCCTCTGTTGGGAAAGACAATATTTACAACCATCAGTGTTAATTATCTCAGCGGCCAACCAACCCAATCAGACAGGAGATGAAGGACAGTCACAATGCGGATGACAAGCTGAGTCGCTGTCTTAAAGGCTTGGACAACATTGGGGAACTATTTTTGAGGCTGCAGTTGTGTTATTATTTCTTGAATTACTTTGTTTCAGAAAAATCTTCTGTGGATGTGCATGACAAAACGAAAAGGAGGAGAAAAGCATAAGGCTGGATTAAACAATATGAGGAAAGAGAAGAGGTTATACAAAGTTGAAGAAGCAAGGGGAAACAATTTAGAAAAACACTGAGATAATGAAAGATAATATATAAATGAAGTAACTGTAATATTGTTCCCCATGAAATTTGCCTTGTGGGCTCCCATGGGAAAACAGAAGCTGACGTCTGCTTGCTTTGGATTGCTTAGCTGGAAAAGCATACGAGATGATATGCATGAGACGACATCCTTGTAGGCCTATTGCAGTGTTGATATGAGTGATAAGTTATAAAAGAGAGAGGAGGTGGCAGTAAGCCAACTATTCTTTATCAAACGAGACTGAGGAACAGGATATTTTTATAAGCCCATTTTAATACAGATTGGATGTATGTTGTTGTTACCTTTTTTTCCTCCTTCTAAAATTAAGAACCTAATGTATTTCTTGGGTATGCTGTGGATAAAAGCGGTATCAAGTGAGTTTAAATTGCGACAAGGATTTAAATTATTTAATGAGAATTTTTTCTTTTTTCAGAGTAGGGCGAATGAGCTCCTTCCCCAGGCTTGGTTTTTAGCCTCCTCACTCACGGCCCAAGGAAGAGGTTGGGAAGTACTACCTTTTGGGAAGTACCTTGGCACAGTTGCTTCCTGCCTTAAAGATGGGAGATGACTTCTTTCCTTTTCAGCCTCAATTTCTGTGATTGTTTGGGAAACTGTTTAGAAAAAGATTGGGTTTTGGGGAAGCACATATGTATGGTAAATCCTGCTATGACCTGAATAACTTCAAGAGTTTTCTTCAGTTTCTTTTATACCCTGACTCTATCACAGACCTGCCCTAGGTTAAGCAGGAAACATCTTGATCAGAGTCCTGCATGAAAACATAGGTACCTAAGCATCTATGTCAGTATGCTTCTTAATTCTTTATACCTCTAAAACATGAATATAGGCTCATTTTTAATTTTTAATTAGAATGGAGTTCCAAAGGGTACATGCTTAACATTTTAAACATTGTATAAAATATCTGAAAGCTTTTTTTCATAGAAGAGCTTCTTTGAAAGATTTACTTGTATTCTTTAGTCTTATTTTCCTCTTTTAGTTGCTTCTCACAGTAATATAAAGACAAATGTGATGGAAACAAGTAATAAGTACTGAGAATGGCAAATAGAAAAAGGATAAGTAGAGAAAAAAAGAGTTCTACTTTTCAAAGAATTTCAGAAGTCTTTGGGTGCTTGCTAGAAGTGCTGGCTCTAATCCAATGTGCTTTTATTGGCATACATGAACAAATTATCCAGGGCACAGCTATTTTTCTTACTGTAGTAAAAACAGGGATTCTGAATGGAGGCTTTGTGTAGGACAAATATTTTGCCTTTGAAACTGGGTATGAGTTTAAAGTTTATCTAGTGTGCCTTCTGGAAAAGGAAGAATTATCATTCTTAGTCTCTTCAAATAGAAAATGTATAACAGTACAGGCAACTCAGAACTCTATAAAGAAAACTTAATAATTGGTGAAGTTTTCTAATAAACAGGATTTCTTAGTTGCCTACAATGTGGGAGAAAGCTCTGTTTATACAGGCCTTCATCCTTCAAAATTTTTCTGTGGATGCCTGCTCTCTCACATCTCTTGCAGGGCTCTACATGTTTTCTAGCCACATGGGTGTAACCAGGAGGATAAGGGCCTTCTGGGAAATAGTTCTTAAGGTAACATTTATTCCTTTTAGGGACTATCTCCACGGGTAATCCTTCTTATTCCAATTTAACGTGTAACTCAGTTTGCAGTAGTACCATTGCTATTGAAAGCAGAGCAGCCTGTGAAGCCTGACAGTTCTGTTCAGTATCAAGTATTAGAAGCACCGACGAGATACAGACTGGTCTAAATATGCTCTTCCAGGGGAAAAGAAAAAAGCCAACAAAGAAATCTCCAACCAACCTATAGTATCTACAATGGCAATCATTTGTGCAAGATCCCCATAAAACAGTGACCCATCTTGAAAGGTGAAGAGATTAACTATTTCTTAGCTCTGTAGGAGGGAGACCGTATCTTTGAAGAAAGACTTTAGGTCAGTATTTCTTATATCGTGTTAAGAACACTAGAATCAGGTCTAGAATAATTATTGAACTACATGGAAATGAATGGTGTACTCAGATTTCCCCAACCTCACCTATCACCCCTCCAATCAGGAAAAGATCAAAAAGCGTTACCACATATGGCTTTTTTAGCTCCCCCTCCACCTTCCCACTCACACTTATTTCACACAAGCTTATTTCTAATAAAAGAACTGAGTGGAGAACAGTAATTCCATATTCTGGAAGATTTTTGAAAATTAGCTTCCTTCAAAACCTGTGGGAACTTTCAAAAAAGAAATAGAGCTCCTCTGGGGTTTCCTGGGAGCAGGGTACGTTGGGCTCCCATCCCAGACTGAGATTTCCATTTGGAACCTATCTGACATCAGTTTTAAAAAAAAATGACATTAGAAATGCTTCAGAAAAATGTTTTCAATTCAATGAATGAGCAAATTGCAATAAAATTGCAGTATTTCAGAATCCCTTTCTAGCTTGTTAAATTTGGCTTGGTAACCAGCAATGACAAATTCCCAAACAAAATTTTATTTTGGTGTGTGAAAATTCAAACTCCACAATTAGACGAAATTGGAGCAAAAAGCCATTTTGCACTGATTATAATTTGTCTTTTATAAGGTTTCTGATTTTGTCATCTTTAGTTGCTGGATGTTTGCTTATGTGACTATGAGGGCACTGAAATTTAAAGTATATACTTTGTCTTCTAAAAGTCACGCCTGTAACTTGCCAAGCCTTAACATTCACATCAGAGATTGCTTTTGGAAATGTGATTTTTTTAGTTGATTTGGCAAAAATTCACATTTCTGCATTTGATCAGGTAATTTACAAAAAAGCAAACCTCAAAAATTTGACAGTAGTTGAATATATGTTTTCATTTTTGGAAAGCATGTGGAAGAAGGGTTTGGCCCAGATTGATGAAGGAGAAAACTGTACCTGTACAGAGACACATAAGTAATTGAAACTAGAAAATCAGAGACATGAAATGCCAAACATTTAAATTAATTTTCTTCACACATATTGTGGAATTTGTCATTGTTTAGTCTATTTTTCTTCCATGATACAAATGCTGAGTTACAGAAGTACACTGTTAACATCGCAGTGGGGTGTGACTTCATTCTGCTGTGACCTCTGTTCAGTAAGTTCTTTTACACTTGAATCGCTTCGGGCTGAATAATTGTAGCCCCAGTGTGGACTGATCAGTTATGCTTAGATGTTTAAGGTGGTGCCTTGTGTTTACTCGCTGAATTACAACAGAGTCTCTTTGGGTTATATGCCCATTAATGCAAACAAGAATTGATGCTCAAGATCTTCAATGACCAAGCATCTCCAGCTGATGTTTGGCTGCAGGTGAGTTATTGCGTGTCTGGAAGTGCTGAGGACTGCGTAGACTGTCTTCAAGGTCATGCATCTTACTGCACAGTCATATGCCTGTTTTTAACCCCAGGTGAGGGTTGTCCTTGTAGTTTGTTGTTTCAAATTCATGGTTCAGAATGAAAAACATCAGTGAAATGCTTTATGATGTAGAGGGACTGGTCATTTGACTTCACAATTCTGTACAAGCAAACAAGTCACATGGCTCTTCTCCTATCTGTACGTTACTCCACTCTGCTATGGGGTGGGAAATTATTTTAGATTGCTTGATTGGTGTCAAGGAGGTATTTCACGTAGAAGAGTGAAAAAGAAAAAATAATGTTGCCTTGAAAAACTTTTTTTTCTAGTGCATACTTTCCAGTGACAGCAAAGTCATTGTATTTTTGACAGTATTAAATTGGATATCTCAATCCAATTCACTTAGCAACCCTGAGTGATGGTGGTATGGGTTCTTTCTTTCATAGATGGGAAAACCAAAGAGGGTTTCTAAAAGTCAGTGACTGCTAGGTCTTAAAATAGATTCTAGTGCAAATTATTCTCTAATTCTCTTTAAAAATTAATTTTGTTCTCTTCTGTCTTTTCTGTCTTTTCCCTTATTTTCAGAATCCTTATGGTTTTGTTGTTACCTTACTGTGTGGATGCTGTATATCTAGGCCCCTTCTCATGGTCTCCTGCTATTAATGATAAATAAGAGGTAGTGAACAATTGAGTGACTTGGTGACAACTTAGATACCAGCTTGTAGGAGCAGCATTTTCCCCCACAGATTAAAAAAAAAAAAGTAATTTGCTTAGGTCCCTGAGTTTGAAAGAAATAGGATTCCTGTACCACAGGATAAATTTTAAAGATAACATACAGTTTTCTGTTGTTTAGTGTCTATAAATGAGCTTCAGGTAAAAGCTGAATGTGCCCTGCTGTGAGGTAGGGCAAGGAGGTTTGACACACAGGTGCTGGCAGTGTTGCTGCCAACTACATATCTTTGAGGACAGATTCTCCTTCTTATGTGTCATGAGTGTGCATGACAAGTGAAAATCTGTCCCTTTCAGGAGAGATGCGCATGCTGACTAGATTTGGAAATAATTCAAATAATTTCCAGGTATCACATGTTAATTTAATACTTTCATGTATACACGATGTTTCAAGTACATTGCAAAATATTAGGGGAATATTTTAAATTCCTTCTGAGAGTATGAACATACTAACTTTTCTAGCATTAAAATCTTGTTTAATCCCAAAAATTTATAATGCTGGTATTTGTTTTAAGTCATGTTACCTAAAGTAGTGAGCTTTTGCATGTCAGCCTTGTGAAGCTTAATTTGCTGCCTGGTCTGCACATTATTTGATCTAGGCCTTTCTTAATAGGGAAGTTTGAAGAGTTAATAAGCATTATTAGAATAGCACCTGATCACTTATTAAGTTTCAAGAGAAAAGTTTTAGTTTTGCTATTAAGCTCCACTGTGAGCTTACATTTCAGCTCAGCATTGCTAATTTGCTGATCAAGAACTTCTAAATCTTATGTATTTGTTCACCATCACTAAACATAGCCTTCTCAGTTGTCACTGAACTACATGGAAACAGTTTTTTTTTTTTTTTGCACCTTATAGAAGACATAAGTCTTACCTAAGATATGAAGTACCAGCCGTTTCCATAGTAAAGTTTGAGGCTTTTCAGACTTGACTTGTCATTCAGAGCTCTTTATTGGCAGAAGAGCTCAAGATTTCATGAACGATGCTGGGTCCATGTCATCAAAGGATACCATAGTGATCCACACTAGTATGGAGCCTGGATGTTGAAGACAATTGGGAAACCAGTGCATGTTGGTCCTACTCAATTGTTTTTTGTCTACATTACTATATTTCATACAAGGTTGTAACTTACTAATATCCTAGAAATTGGTTCTTCTAAGTAACTAGCTGATGGCTTTTAATGGAAGGGGGCCTTTGTCCTGATTTGTTTAGTGTGCTGCCATGTTAAGAATGGATAAGAATAGGTTGATGTGGTATCAGCTGTGTGTGGTTTTTTTGTGGTTGGTTGGTTGTTTTGTTTTCTAATATGGCTACAGTGAAAGTTTCGGTAGGCATCAATAGTAAAGCCTTGCAATAGCAGACATCTATTGCCATCCCTGAGACCATGACAGCTGCAACATTGGTGGCTGCCTGTGAGGCCTACAGGATAACAGCTAACGCAGTTTTGGTGAAGTTGCTGTAGATAGTAAATTTGTGAAGACAAGAATTAGATCTTGCCACAGTTCTATAAAACTAGAAAGGTGTTGATGAGTGTTCCTGTCCTTTTTCCTCCTCCATGTTAATTTTAATGGTCTGGCTGGAGTATGTCATTATATAGTTTCAGTTCAGCTTTTGTTATGGACTCTACCACACCACTTTTAATGATGTCGGTGTGTCATGACCCAGCTTTTAAGCTTGCAAATAAGATGTGGATAGGTAAAGCCAGGTTTTTTTGGTCAACTTGCAGCAGCAAGCAGTATTTTAACTATGTTGGGAGTTCACTCATATTTTGGCCACACTGAGAGGAAAATTTTATCTAAAACAACAACAGACAACACCTAGAGGCATTGTCTGGTTTGTCTTTATAAACTTAGTGCCTTTACAGTAAATCTTCACTATAACTTTTTTTTTTAAAAAAAATTCTTATAATTTCTCAACATTTTCACAAGCAGTTCAGTGCAAGAAAACGTTCTGAAATACTTCATCAACTACTCTCACAGCCTATTTTCAATGTGAAAGGGAAAAGTATCTCCAAATTTCCTGATCTTTTTGACATGTGATGTCTTCGGGGTGGTGGAAACCATGGTTGTGTGGCATCTGGCAAAAAGCACCCTTTGCACACTATTTCTTGGTGAGTTTTCTGCTGGCCTATCTAAACATCCCCATTGGTATTAACAATATCATTTATAAGTTCTCTCATCTAAAGTCAAATTGATGGCTTTTTAGTCGTACACTTCAAGCTGACTTTCAGATCAATGTCTGGAGTGCCCTCTTTTGAAATCTAACCATCTATAGTTTGAACTGTGGAAATAGGAAATAAAAAAGAGAGTAATGAAAAAATCAGAGAGTGTGAAGAAGAGAAATAAAACTCTGCTATCTGTGTATCCGCTAGGTCAGTTGCATTCACAAGTCAGTGGTTCCAAAGCAATTTAAAACCAAATCAAAACAAAACCCAACAACAAAACCGCCAAAATCCAAATCAGAATGAATTATTGTATATCTCTCTTCAGGTGGAGATATTGAGAGCACTATTGTAGCCATGTTGGGATCAGGGGTTGTGAGTAAAAATAGTATCCTTTGCCAGTTCACTACTGTACCTGGGAGGGAAGTAGCTACTTTCCAGGCAACTCGACCCTTCCTCAGGTCTGAAATAAAAGCAATAGCCTTCAAAGTCAAGTGTGAATTGAGAAACACTGCTCTGAATTTCAATAAATTTTAAACTCAAATAGAGTTTTAGTTCTTCGCTTTGTCTCTTGTAACTGTGTTATAACTGTTCTTAAAACACTGGAAGGGAGAAGTTAGTGATGGTCCTGGCAGTTGTCCTGTGGGTAATGTTTTCCCAGTGTCCTTTCTGCAAGTCCACACAAATGCATAGGGACTCCTGGGTGCTGTAGGTGAGGTGCCAAAATAAGCTCTGGTACAATATGCTGGTGGCTCTCTAAATCCATGACATTTTCCATTGGAAGAGTTTCTCTGCTCCTCTTCAAATACTTGAGGTAGGTTTACCAGAGACACTGATTTTTACTGTATATTGTAATCCCTCTTTCTACCTCCTTCTACAAATTCCTTCATACACCTTCCTCTTTAGACTGTTCTTCCATATTTATGGAGGTGTTTTTGTTTGGGTTTTTGAATTTTTTTTTTATTTTTTTTTTTTTTTCATACAAGATACTGGTCTTCCATGATACTTTCTGCAAGGTCTGCATAATTATCCTGATTTTCCTAATTAATACTCATCTTGCCTTAGATGAGGTGGTTAATTCTTTAATTAAAAATAGCAGTGAGTGGTGGCTTTAGTGCTTGGCATGTTTATTAACATTCCTTTGTTGCAATAGGGATTTTAAGTCTTTGAAGCTTTTTTATCTATAAAGCTGTTTTATTTTCTTTCGATATGGTTAATTATAAGTCATGGCCCAGACCTGAGTGAAATTAATGGAAATAGGTTGCTATGCCAGAATAAGAACCTGTTTTCAAGCAGTGTCTTTATTAGTGTGGCAATAATAAGAGATGAATCTATGAACAGCATCTATCTGAACTTTATTCATTCAGTTCTTCCTGCTGTTCTTTGTATTTCTCCCCTTTCTATAAAATAAATGATAACTATCTTAATTGTATTGTTAGAATATTTCCTTAACAGTGAATAGCTGGAAAATATAATACTAGGAGAAAGAAGATTTAAAGGGCAATGTTTATCTTATTCGTTTTCCCAATAGAAAGCTTCCCTTTTAGCAGACAATTCTTACTTTGAAGACTGGTCTTGCATTAACATATCAAGTCTCCTACTTTGATAGTTATGTCACTGAATTTTCTTAATAGATTTTTGCTGAAAGGACTACTGCTGATTAATTTACTGTACTCCTTCTACTGAAGGACCAAGGAAAAATAGTAGATTTCAGGAAGTGTCAGTGAAAATCAAAACACTTTTTGAAACTGGGAAAAACAGTGTTGATTGAGCTGACTTGCTGCACTGCTCTGTGGAGATGGAGGTGAATACACTTACAAATATCCCTCCTCCTGGGCAGTGCTGTCTCCCTTGTCATGTGGTGTTGTCCCCTGCCTGGCCAGAGCCATACTCGTTTGTCTGTCACAGTCGTTAGTTTCTTGAAATGCTCCTACCCCTCTGCACCCTTAGACAAAAACAGGTAAATAATATTCTGGGTTTAAGTTCAGCTTTCTATAAGGAGCAAAATTTATGGGGGATAGGGGGGCAGATTCAGTCCTTTCCTCCCCACCCCCAGGTTTCTTTAGCAGGAGCCCCAGTTAGGTAACGTTGGAGCCAGCAGAAGGGATGTTAGGGGATGCACTAAAATTTAACCATAGGCTGCAACTTAGTGCAGATTGGTATAAACTAAGATGCAGTGTAATTAGTGCTAATGGCTGTGCTGGACAACTGCTCTGAATCCAGAGAAGAGTTGAAAGTAACAGCATTTTCAAAATGATTTTATTGTGGCTATTGTATTAGCGTGTTTGCTTGAAGTCCTGACACTTGGACACAGGAGTGTATATTGGAATACCTGTTCCTTTCTCAGAAATCCTCAGGCCAACCATTAATAAAGAGTGGTTTGAAAGAGGCAAAAGGTACAATAGCCAGAGCAGTGGTGAATTAAGTCTAAAATTTGGTCTTGAAATGGCATTACTCGTAGGGTCTAGCTTTCAATTTTCTCGGTGGTTTTTGCTGTTATCTTTTTGACCAGTCTTTGGATGCTCCAATCCCCTTAATAGAAAATGGAAAACATTATAGTACAAAGCTGCTGCCAGCCCAACCAGTAGCAGTTGGTCTTGGAGAAATTCTGATATCAATGTACCGAGGATGGAAAATTCCCAGTGATCATTTCCAAAGTAATACTTGCTTATGCATGCATGTGCATCTTGGTGTTTGTCTGGAGGCAAGACATTGAACAGCCAGCAGAACTCGTGTTTGCTCTTGGTTGTTGTCTGAAGCAAGTCCCGAAGCAGAGGGCAGCAGCATCGTTTCATCTGACTCCGTGGGACCTATTTCTATCAGAATTTTCCTGTTTGTAAAATCTGTGACTGGAATGAAGATACAAATAGGAGAGTGTTGGGTCAGAACAACAAGGTAGTCACAAGAGAAGACATCAAAATACAAGAACGTAAGGAATAACTCCAGAAATTACCTCAGCATGGAAAAACGAGGGGGTTAAAAATAATAAGTATTTAAAAGTTTAGCATGAGAAAGGAAAGCGTGTGGGGGTGAACAGGGTGAGGTTCGAGAAGAAACAAATTAAAAATAGTAAGTCATGCAGCAAGTTAAATAGTTTTTCTACATTCTGTAGAACAGCAGTACTGCGGAATGGCAATAAGAGGCATTTTTGTTGAATGCATAGTGAGTTACAGTGTGTCACAGACACATCTGATTTTTTGGGGTGGTTTTTTTTGTTGTTCTGTACTATTTTAAAAAGGGAAAGGGTGGAGAAAGCATGCCCTTTTCTGACGTTGCTACAATGTCAGATCTGCTACAGATAAGTGTTACCTTGTAATAGTCCCTTGTTTTTGTTTAGGCTAGTGTTACACACTGTGCCTGCTATCTAGCTGGGAAGAATTCTTGGGGTTTTTTGGGGCATGTGATAACAATAACTTGTTACTAATAACATTTTCTTAATCCGTAGATGATTATTGTTCCAGCCTTTCTTGGCTTTCCATTCCCTTCCCTTACATCCTCCTCTCCTTAACCCTTCCCCTTCCCTGCCCCTAGCATCGTTTCTAAAACACCCATGGCATTAAGCTGTTCTTCCTTTTTCCATCTGATATTGTAATCTGTCACTGGGTGGAACCAAATGATTCAGGATGAGTGGAAAAGAGCATTGGTCTCTTGAATATCTCTTTTTTTTTTTTTTTTTTTTTTTAAATTGCATACCTCTGCCCTTCTAGAAAAGGGATATTTTTAATGATAAATTCAGGGATTTTGTTACCTTCAAACTCCTACTAGGAAATTAAATGGCAAGATATGTGAGTTGTCAGTGTGTCAGCTTGTTGTTGCACACAGATTGTATTGTTTTCATTAGGCTGCCATGATGCAAGGTGGGGAAGGCAAAGAGAATTTTAGCATTTGGGTATTTTTAAAATGAGTATTTATGACCAATGTAATCATGTTGTATACGGGTACGATACTGTCCATGTTTGGGATTACACCATCTTTAACTGTTGACTGCTAAAGAACAAAAGTGTATCTGTCTCAGAAATGCTTTGTCCCTTCAAAAATAAAGCTGATGGCAGCAGTGAAGTCCTAGGTGGATTTCCTTTTGTTCAATCTCTGATACTGTGTAAAGAGAATTTAGTATTTATTTGTTTTTAGGAATTTACTATTTATAACTGTTTTCCTACTATTAATATATTTAAAGATAAATATCTTAATATTGATCTTATTATTTCTTAATATTTTATATATTTTCTTATTATTCTTTTCTTCCTAAATTCTTTTTTAGTTTTCTGGTTTAAAATACTTCTTGTTCAAAGTAGGCTTGATTTCTTCACAAGATCTTGCGAAAGATGTAACCATTCTTGGGCATATTCACAAGTAAACTGTTGATACTTCAGGCCTACTTAAAGAGGGATCATACAGTTAATTTTAAAGGATGTTTATCCCAAACTGTAGGACACCAGCGTATTTTGCTGTGAACTGCTGGGCTGAGGTGAAAGGGAAGATTAAAGAGGAAGTGGAGTTTATTAATAGACTCCTGGATGACAATGGCTTCACAGTGTGCATGGGCTGACTTTTTCTATGGGACTGGTTGTAAGAGATGAAAGAGCATTTGAAATGAGAAATACAGCAGAGAATGCTGTACAAGTGAATAATAAGCAAAGCATTGCACATTCTTTTCTCCTTTTATGTTTTTTCCTTCTCTCCATCATGCACTTAAAAAAATTAAAATGTTTTCCTAAAACATTTTTTTGAAACATTTAAATTGAAAGAAATTAAATTACCTGTTAATTTTGGGGAATTATGACACTTCTATAAATATTTGGACAAATTATAAGTAATGACTGTGAAGGGTTTGTTTATATTCATATTAGGGAGCTTTCTTGAACCAAGCGATAGAGGCATAGCATAGCCTCTTGAAATTGTCATGTCAAAGTAGTTGTCTTGGCATTTCAAAGGCATTTGATTATTTTAACAGTGGGAAATTGCATAAGGGACAGGAAATATTGTTGGCTTTACTCAACTACCAAATAGCAAGTGGTGTTTTGTTTGCATATCAGCTCAAACTGACTAAAACTTTTGTGCTTACTTGGCAGAACAAGCTGCTTGCTTTTTTTTTTTTTTCCTCCAAAGATCGACAAAATTTCTAACTTCACATTTTCACCATCACTTGATTCAAAATGGGATTTTAAAGCTTTTTATATTTACACTAAGTGTTGTTATGACTTACAATAAGCAAGTATTTAGTCATGAGACATGTTTTCTTCCCCTAGCATGAAAATCTGCTATTCAGCTTCATTTTTGCTTTAAAACTCTGTGTGTTATGCTAACTTCAAAGACCGAAGCTTTAGGTTCTAATATATTGCATTCCATCTACTTGAAATATCTGTTTCACCACTTTCATAAAATTAAGTGGAGGACAAATAACAAACCCATTATTTGTTAGATTAAGATGTCAAAAGAGTTAAATAATTTTGTGAGAGGCTAAAACCAAGTTTTTTCCAGATATCACTTTAAAAGAGATAGTTGTGGAATTTTTTATAAACAGGGCTATGAAAAAAGCACAAACTATAAAACGGTGTGGTAAATAGTATTATTAAATAAGTGTTATCTTAAATAATCTGTGTATAGAAAGTAGGGGAAGTTGGGGATGCTGAAAAGCAATGGACATAATTTTTGTAAGTTTTTTGGATCTGGTCACTCTTAGGAAGCTAATCACAGGATAAACTCTTAAGCAGGGGAGCAAAACTGAGGAACAGATGCAGACAACAAGAATTAATAGCTGGTAGGAAGTGTTGAAGAGTTTAATGGCAGCGTGACCTGGAGGAGACCGCTCTGAGTAGCAGCAGTCCACGTAGTCGCTGAAACGGAACAGGGCGTGCACAGTGACCTGGGAAATTCTGCTGAGAAAATGACTATTTTTATTCTTTCAAGTCATGGGACAATTTTGGGATGCTTCCCAAAGGTTGTAATTGCTAATGAATTGGGCAGCACTCGGCACGGGTAGTAATTTATTGGAGACAGCTGCTGAGTGCTGCACTCTCTAAGAAGAGGCTTAGAGCAGCCAAACAGGTTACCAAGTTGGATACATGATATAGTTGTGGGGATGTGCAGGAGAAATGGAAATAAAATAGGGGTACATCAATAAAGACTTCAAGGGGCCAAGATTTAAAAAAAAAAAAATAACAAAAAAAAAGAGATTCTAAGACAAATTACCAAGTGTGTGCACAGCAAAGGCAATACTGTACTTTCACATGATTATGTTTGGCATGTAATCAGTACAGCTCAGTTCTAGTTAACTTTATTGACTGTATCTCAGGTAGGAGGTGTCCAGTGCTCTTCAGAAAGGTATAAAAATTACTGTGTTCTCAGTAGAAGACCAAAAGCAGCTCAGACATCTCTTGAAATGACAGAAGACTTGAGAGCTGAGAATAGAATTTGGCTGTGATTGTGTTTTTCTGTGAAAGTGTAAAGTAGTAGAACATATATGGATACAGTATAGACTGTAGGTCGATCAGCTGTTGCTTTCTAGTAAAACAGGAAGAGAACAGTTAAAGTGAGGCAGTAAGTTGACTTAGTGATTCAGAAGATAAGCAGGTTGTAAGGTGGCTCTAGTACAACAAAGCAGGTTCTGCTTACTTTGGAGCTGGAGCTTTTGTTAGGTACAAATTTTAACTGACATACTTTTGACTATTTTGCAGAGTTAAAATAAATCTTTTTTTCTGTTTAATAACTGAGATGTAGAGAAAGATTAAAATATATATTATTCATATATGTATAAATGAAAGAGTATTTGCCCATGGTAAATTTGAATGGAGATTTGTTAATTGTTTACGAGCTTATTAAAGTAACTTTCCAGAGTCAATTTTCACTTCAATGGGCACATTATTAAAGGGAGAAGGCATTCTTTTAACTGTTTCATCATAGCTCTTTCAATATTGCTGGTATATGAGAGGTTTGGCATGCTGAACTTGCAGGATGTTAAATGCTGCTAAAAAAAAAAAAGGACTTTTTTTAAGTCCCAAAATAGCTAACCAAGTTTCCTTTTGTGTTAACAATTGTGTTTTGTTTTGATAATGCATCTTTCTAACAATTCAGATGATAGGTTTCATAGAATATGTATCAAAAGGTCATTTCAAAAGTTTCATTTGAAACAAATGAATTGAGGGCTGAAAACAAGCATGCTTGACTATTAAAGTTGCCATTTGGAACATCTTGTTCAGTTCTGCAGTAGATGTTGTTTTTGTTCAGTCAGCCTTTTATTTCTAAAGCTATTCCTAAAGACCACTGTATCAATAATAATGGCTTTATTCACCAAATTGTAAATCATTTGAAGCAATAACTATCAAATTGCAATTGGGAGAAGTTCCATAACGGGTCTTTAAAGCATCACCGTGATGCAGATAATAACAATTGAGTTTGTTGATGCAATTCCTTTCCCATTTCGACCATAATTTTCTCATTAGGTTTGTATTACATTTGTATTAAACCTTCATCTTTTAAGATACTTCAATTCATATGCTGTTGTTTTCTTTTCCCAGACTGTTTTCCTCAGTAAGTGACAATAAGAATGAATGGACATATATCAAATACCCCTCCTGGTGGATATGGAAGTTATTTTCCTCAAATGAAGTAAGGTTATATGTTTGATTTTCCTTTTACGGTCAAAAATTAGTGTTGTATTTTCTTCTTTACGCTTTCATTTCAGATAGAGCTATAATTATTAGATCTCATTGGGATAATACAAAGGCATCTTCTGTAAAAGAATGTGCAGTTTCCAAACCATGTAACCAAACTGGCATATATCATCTGGCTGATTTTTGTATTAGTGTAAGGTTAAAGTTATATTACTGAATGGAATCACGTGGAACAGAAAAATAAATTGCTGTAGCCAGAACATACTTATTACGTTACTCAGAGAGGTCTTCGTATGCCTGAGATGTTTAGGGTTAGCTCTGAGTGAACGCATTTTTATGCATCAAAGATGAGGCTGCCCTTTCCATCTGTGAGAAAATACCATTTCCCAGTAAACAGAACCGAGCAACTATTACCTGAAAGTGTTATCTTGCCCGAGATAAGTGGATGCTCCCTGTGGCAGAAGCATGGCACTAGGCTTATTCGCAGCACTAATGAGAATTTACCTAATCTGATGCCAAAGGACATGCAT
>NW_010099423.1:0-2875 GCF_000699245.1 Pterocles gutturalis | reverse complement strand
CATTCCTGCATGGAGCAGGGCATCTGTGCTGTCATCTGCTTCTCATATTGTTGTCCCTTTAAAATGAGTTTGTATATGACTCATTCTTGTTGTTAGCCTAGAAGGAATTGCCTTTTCATTTGTTTCATAAGCCATGATAGTCCTTTTTTTTTTTTTTATAAAAATAAGTTAAAATTGTTAAAAACAATAAAAACTTGTATATGCAGGAAAAAGCCCCAAATCCTGCCAAGTCTTTGGCATGGTCATAATTGTTCTTGTTATTATTATTATTTTAGTGATTTTGATTACTTACATTATGTTAGTGTCTATGTGTATAGCACACCCCCACTGTGCATGGTGTTGTATTAATGCAAAAAAAAAAGAGGTCAGAAGGGCTTCCAGCCTAAGTGAAACACTTCATTGTATTCGTGGTGTGGAACAAATATCCAGTATTATTGCCTCTGTTAGTAGTGTCGTAGGTATGTGTAGTCCTATATAAGAGGAGGGTTTTTTTCAATGCCTGTTTCTCTGTGGCAAGTACATCTATACAGAAGTTAACCAGAAATGTTTTCTTCCAGTGGCTATGGATCCCCAACGTTTACCCAGGCAGAGAGGGAGCAGAGTTCAAGAACAAGTGCAAAAGCTCTTTATGGTAAGGTGGCATCAAGTCTCTAAATTTTTATGTTAAAATTGTTGTTTAAATATTGATTGTGATGTTATGGTGGAAATATTCTATGCGTATAAATCTGAAAGTGTACCTACATACATGTGGGTGTGTATATCAACAAAATTAAAGAACAAAGTGATTTTATTCCTATTAAAACTAACTAGGTTAGCTAGAAAATGTTTTTACGGTTTACTAAGCAGAGAAGTCCGACCTGCTAATTTTTAAGGCTGCAATGTATAAAGCATTTATCACAAAACTAAGAGTGATCCTATAGGTAAGGTATGTACCAGGGAGAAGGCATTCAGGGGTCTAGCTGTGCTATAGATTTGATTCATGACCTGTGTCTCCACCTGACTCCTGAACTTTATCCCCTGCTAGTAGAAGAGGAATTTACAGCATTATTCTTGTTTGACACATGGATTTCATGGAGGCTAGATTTGATGTAACAGATTTGGAACCCTATTTGGCCTGCTGTTTTCAACAGGCTTTGTGACTGTCAGATGTGATGTTACTTATAAATGTCGTTGCACTTGCCAACTACAGATGCTACTGTTTGTCTTGGCTATATATGCTATTCCCTAGCCCATGGCCAAATCACTGTGGAGGCAGAATGTAGTCATGTTCCTTGCCAGCCAAATTGCACTATTTCCTGCTTTTCCACCTCTACTGTGAATACATCCTGCTGATAGCTGTGCTGGTAATGCAAATACAAGCAGCAGTGAGGCTGCGAGATGCTCTGCTGTGCGAATCTGTGCCCATTGTTAAATGCCCTTTTGAAAGTCAGTACAACTGATGGGGCTGGAAGAACAAGGTTTGCAGTGAGAACCCAGTCCTGTGGGAGGACCCCCTGCACCTCATCCTGCTCTCCCTTGTTGCATCTACCACCTCTTCTGCAGGTTAATAAACCAGAAAGCTCAAAAAGCAGTGGCTAGTAACTGTAAGATCCCTAGTAGTAAGTAATTTTTCCTCCCTCCTATTTTGACTGGGGTAGTGGCTGGGAGTGACCTCAGGGGGTTAGGGTAGTGAAGGCAGGATGCTTTGTGTCAATACAATAGCTTTAACTTTGCCCTTAGAAGGATACCCTGCAAGCCTTGAGTTTGGCTGCACTGGTTACTTGCCTGTCAGCATGCGAGAAGAACTTTGTTGTACCGATTGCTTTATTGGCTTTCGAACGGCTTTGAAATTCATGAGGCTAAGAGCCTAAGAAGGAGATGGAAGTTCTCCTAGCTTTGTATCCTCTGAAAGGAGCAGTGATGTGAAAAAGCTGACATGGTTTGGTGGCTGAAAGCGCTGTGCTAGTGTAGTGTGAAGGTCTGCTTCTAGAAAAATCAGTGAGGATGGAAGTAGAAGCCATTTGAAACATGAGTAATTTAAAAATTATATTGCATGTGAATAATTCTAAGTTTAAATTTATGTTTTTTAATGGTATGCTTTAAAAGTCAGTCACTTGACATAGTATTAAAGGCAGGAAGTGCAAATGAGCAAAACTCTGAAGTGACGGTTTTTAACAGTGATTGCTGCAGCCTGTATGGCTTCACTCGACAAACTGATTGCACATGTTGACAGAAATAGTAGGTGGTAACAGAAAACAGCAAGAGACATTGTGGAAACATCTTAGATTATTTCTTTATGAGACATTAGGAGAGTGTTATGCTTTTCTTTTTCATTTTATATCATCCTAATAATTTTTCAAGAGGACATGTTTCAAACACTGTGGCAGTACTAGTGTCTTGACCATGTCCTTTAATCATTGTGGGCTTTTAGAAGTAATACCTCTCTGAGCTTTTTCATATCAAACATGTCATGGTATAGTCATATGTCACTAGAAGATGGGGACAAATTAGTATATTTGAGGTATATAATGGTAAAGTATTTTACTTCTAAAATATTTTATTGAATTCAGGTACTAATTGAAAATGCTTCCCATATAACTTCTGCATGGTGGCTCCTGTAAAATGAACTGTTGATCTTGGTTCATTTCCATTGTTGGTAGATATATCACAAAACTGTAGTTGCAGTTGCCAGGAAATGAATGAAGTGGAAGACTCAATTATCCTGGAGCTCCGAGTAAAGATACATTGGCATAGCTTTTAGACAGGAGTTTGCACATTTACTGCTTCTGCCCTGTTTTGTATGCATGAAGAACTAGGCTGTCAGTATTGCCAAATGTATGAACTGGAGAAAACAAGCAGAACACCTGAAACCTTTCTCAAATTCAGGGCAATTATA
>NW_010099422.1:0-19601 GCF_000699245.1 Pterocles gutturalis | reverse complement strand
GGAGGGGAACGGCCTTGGAAGAGCGATGCAGGCCAGAAGAGAGCACCGAAACCGAAAGCAGAGTGAAGGCAAAAGAGAGCACTCTTCGGGTGTTCTTACCTATATACTGGGAATGACGTGCATGTTATGGAATAAATCATTGGCTATTCTGAGTTTCAGTCTTACCATAAGGGCAAATCCTATGCTAGCAACCGGCTGTGCCTCTTTGCTCGTCTGCTGACCTTGGCAGCAGAACAAAACATCGGTTATCAGCTTTCCTCCTGAGCATAAATCCAAAACACAGCCTCTTGCTAGCTATTTATGAAGAAGAGGGAGGAAAAAAAAAACTAGCAGAGTTAACTTTAAGCAGTCTGTGCTTAACCCACGACAACATAATATAACTGCTCTCCCCACAGTAACACGGGGAGATTTCACGTGTATTTTTAAGACAGCTCTCAAGTGAGAGTAAATGATTTAAGCCATGTTGAACTCCATAGACTTATGCTATCTTAAACTCGCAGCTAATGACTATGGTGTGTCAAGCTAATTACTGTGGTGTTCTGCATATTGATCTCGGTGTGAGAGCAGCTTTGTCCCATTCACAAGGCAAGTAGATGTGATAGCTCCAAGGCCTAAGCATGTAGTCATGAGCAGCAGGAGTGACTAACCTCTGCCTAAGAAACCTCCTTTAGGCCTGAGGTGGTGGTTTTCCCCCCTTTGCCAGAACAGCAAGCCATCGGTAGAGATAAATAAATGCTACCATCCTTACCAGTTATTTACAGATGCCTTAAATAGCAGAATCAATGAAAGGCGTCCAGTCTGGATGCCATGGTGTTGAACGGTGATTTGTTGGGGTTTTCGCTCTAATAAAAAAAAAAAAAAATTAAGAAAATTAACCCACCACCACCAATCTAGAGTGGGCCCTAAGATGTCTGACCTTGTAGAACTGGCAGGCTAAGGAGGGTGAGGAGAAACCATCTGACAAAAATCAGACCAGCAGTGCCAGCAGTTAGAGGGACTGAACAGAGACATTTCTTTCAGGAACCACAGCAGTTTGGAGGAACCATGTTTTGAGTCTCTGCTAGCCTTCCTTGTACCCACCAAAACTACTTAGCAAGGCCACAGACTGCCCTAAGGGATGGACGGTAACCTGGGGGCAGCAAATTGATGCTCAGGTGGGGCACCAACCGAGCTGTATGCCAGCTGAGATCTTTCCTAGTTAGATCAGGATCGTGTCCATCCCTCGTGCAGGTTGCCCAGGAACTTGTTTCGTAGAAGTGATTAACTGGCAGTCTGCCCTGCATGTGTTCGTCTTTTCATTTCTGATGCATAACTTTTCAGGAGAACAGTGGTGGGGTTTTTTTACAGCCATTAAAATTGACCTGTTGTTTTCAAGTGTTTGAGACCTCTGATTCATTTTGGAGTGGTTTTGACCTGTTTTGTGTATCAGCCTTCTTGCTTACAAGCTGTTTTCCCCTCAAGAGGTGTTCTTATAATTGCTGCACTTGCAACCCTGCTTCTGTCGCTTACGTGACTCCGTGTCTCCAGGAGTCACGCTCTGCTGACACAGAGCTGTTGCTCTGCTGAATGGTTGCAAAGTCCACAGCGCCATTTCAGAAATTGTATTTAAGGATGGGATTAAAATCTGGGGGGTTTAGGATTACTTTTTCCAAACAATCAGTGTTTTGCTTGTTTGTTAATGTGGCCAGCTGGACACATCTTAATGGGGGCTGTCTTTCAGAAAATTCTCACCCTTGTTTTTGAAAATGTTGAGGGCACTTCAAGCTAGGCCCCCATAGTCACTAGTCATATTTGAAAACTTGGATCTTCGGATTGGCTTTTTTTAATTTGTTTTCTTTTTTAAATCATCCTTCTTTGAGGCCTCAAGGGAGAGGCCAATTAATCATAACCTGGTGACATTCAGTTAGGGAAACAGAATTCTTTTTGAAGTCTCTATGCAGTTATTACAGGGAAACTTTCATTGTGTCAAAACTTCAGAGAGTAAATGTGATAAGACAGCGAAAAAAAATATCCACTTCAGGAATGCAACAAAATACTAAGTTTGTGCTCTGAACTAGTTTGTGATATACTTTCTTCTCCTTAAACCAGACACAAATGATCTGGAATGGAGTACTGTGTCAGCAGACAAAAGGTGTGTGGTGTGTGTCTTTGTTTCTCAGGACAACTTTCTGCAGTATGTGAATGTCCATGTTTGCATAAGAGCATGGGTATGGCGTCTTCCTTGTGCTCCCTGCATCTGTACGGTGTAATTGGAAAGGCACTGGAGGAAACAACTCATTACAACTAATGCTGGAAACTGAAAGAGTAGCTCAGGGGCGTGGGATCTTGAGTTCTGCACCCAGTTTGTCGCTAACAGATGGCAGGGATGTAGTGAGTGTGGCTGGTGCTCAGAGTGTTTTAATAATGAGGACAGTTTGCTGCTGAGAGGCTGAGAGAATATTGTTCTCTGAGCAAGGTACTTGCCATTTGGGGTCCCAAAATATGGCACATTCCCTGCATCTGAATGGGGTGGCTGTTCCCTCGGTGAAGGCCCTCGGTCCAACCAACCTGGAAAAGAAGAGTCCAGAACACGTCAGCTGTTGCAGTTTTATCAAAGCCACAGTGGCTTTCTTACAGCTGTAGGTTGACCCTTCCACGTGCATCCCAGCAACGAGATCTCTGCCTCTTGTAATGAAATGTTTGAAATGTTAAGTTGCCAGAGGAAGAAGAAACTGGGCACGAGTTGAAACTCCACAGGAATATTTTCATTGGCTTTACTGGGCAGGATCTAGAAGTCTACAATCATTTTTTGAAACTGAAATTGCGTTCTGGCAACATGTAATTGAATGCAGACCTGAGCACTCTTGAGATGATAATGAACCACAAAAGCTTGAGGTACTAGATCATGATGCCAGCTCTTATGGTAGGCATCAATTTATCAATTGTTTTGATATAAATGAGTGTCTCATACCATGCTAAAATTGTGCTTCTGCAGCAAATCAAAGATAAACAGTGGGATTCATGTATAGATACATAAATCGTAGCTATACTTAGCAATGCTCCCCCCCATTTTTCCTGTCCTCCTCTTCTGTTTCATAGGAACGGTGAAGTCGTTAATCTTTGCTAGTAAGAAGCTTTAAAAAAAAGAGACAAAAAAAGCTAAGGAAAGGATCAACAATGCAGTGTCCAAAGTGAAAAGTGGTGACTGATAGTAGTCATGTCTGTCTTGAGCCACTTTCAAAACATTTCACTTGGCGCGAGAGCAGTGGGTGGCAGTTGCATGGCTGGATTGTATGTGCTGTACCGCAGAGCATGCTTTTTGGCTGGTTAGGTGAGATTCTGCCTCTGGGAAGAGACACATTTTTGAGCCTGATTAGGGCTTCAGATCTCTCTTTTTGAGGAAAACACGTGTACCCGCAAAGGGGAAGGAGGCATTCTGCAGTGCCGAGCCTGCTCCGGAGGGGTCGGCAGCCTCCGGCGCTGCAGGGAGGAGAGCTGCTGGGAAGCAGTGCAGGACTCGGGTATATGCTGCTTACCCTGGTATTGTTTCTGCTTGTCTTTTAACTGAAAGTACTGCTTTACAGTTTGTAATGCCCCCCACCACATAATACATTCCCTGTGAAATGTAATGGAAAGTTACTGCTGTAGTTAACTGGCTGTTTAAAACAATTGCTAATTGTACCTGGCTGGAAAGCTGGGAGGATCTCAGTGTCGCTAATGTGACTGGATAATTACAGATTTTTCTTTTCATATTTTTTTTCTGTAAAGCATGTTTTCTTTCCAGGAGCTTTTATTTCTGGCCAGCTAACTTTCAGTTCTTGTGAAGGGCAGATGCAGGCTAGCAATCAGCCCTGGGGCAGCAAATGGGATGAAGATATTTCAGACCTCAATAACTCTGCTCCCTTAGGGACACTCTAGGCAAACAATGTATTCATTTTTATATGTAATGCAAGGAGGCTACTACAAAGCTGTGAAAAACAAAGGTCTGTGCAATAGCGAAAAAAGTCTTTATACCACTGGAAACATTTTTGGGATGCTTCTTCTAAGTGCCAGAATATGGTTTGGTGGTTCTTTTTTTTTAGAAAAGGAAAGAAAGAAGGAAAACAAATACCCTGGAAAGCCACCTCTGAGATGCTGCTTCTGCATCTTGGCATAAGTGCCTGTACACAGCCTGCCACAACCCACGCACATTTGGTGTTTCTTTTCAATAGGCAGTGCAGTCGCTAGCCATTCCTACAGATCCTGGGGAAGCTGGCAAATGTCAGCTCTTTCGTCTGCTGCTTCTCACAGCCAGCTAACAGTACGTCTGCATAGCACAATGTGTTCGGACAGTACTTCTTCCAGATAGTATATAATGCTCCACGCATCCCTGTGCAGCAATGCGTTGCTCTCTGGGGGTGTCTCTTTTAAAGCAAACGCAGGTCCGACACCTTGGAGTAGCAGCAACTTGCAGCCACTTCTTCCACAGGTGCTGGGAGACTTTTTAAGTGGAAGTGTCCACGAGGACTGACTGGAGCCACCATAAAAAGCAAAGCTACTGCTCTCTTCCTACGTCTGTGTTGCTCTGTCTCAGACATGCTGCGAATTTGTGCAAACCATTTCTGTGTCTCAGATACTTATCCATACATAAGTACCTGTCTGTCTGTAATGAGACAGAGACTCCTTCTGAGTTTTACTGTTGTGACTCTCTCTCATAACTTTTCTGAGGCCTGCAAGACATACTGTGGTACAATTATTAATCGTACTATGATCTTCGGGGGCTCAGTGTTTGTTGATGCAGTTTAGCTACTTTAGGTATTGGTGTATCTTGAGAGATTTTGACATTTCAGTGATGCCCTAACAGTCACCACTGTAATGGGCTCGTGCTACTTGGGACTGAATTCAGCTGTCCTTGCTAGAACCAAGTAGTATGTTCCTGACTGTGCACCCGTAAAATAATATTAATGTCTAAAGCAACACATAGGAAGCCTTCTTTACATGATATAAACTTCAAGGAAATGAAACATTCTCTTTGAATTGAACTGCTCATAATGTGGCCGGAGAGGGTGTAAGTGTTTTTTGTTTTTTTTCTTTGAAAATTACATCTGTAGTCATGGGATCACTTGCCTCATACTGAGCAATGCAAAAGACCTTGTACAGCAATATTTGCATGTATTTGCATCCAGCTTAACATGGCAGGGGAGTTTAATTTCACATCAATCTGGGCATTAACTTTATAGTAATTATTTCATAGCTTTATGGGGGGAAGGCAAAGCTGCCGGAGAGCTGACACAGATTCAGTAGGATGTTCTTCCCGTAAGGCCAAAGTGAAATTTCAGTGCACACAGGAGGAGAATTATCACACAGAAATCAGTCTGGGACATCTGTTTTAAGAAAGGTCTCCAAGTATTGTGGCAAAGGAACACATTTGTGAGGAGTGAAGTGTACCTGGCTTGTGTGCTTTCCAGGGTGAGCGGGCTCACGGTGTAGCCTCAGAGCCACTGATGTTCTCAAACCTTGAGGCTGAGAACACGCTGGCAGGCTGGGTCTGTTGAGCACAGGAGAAATGTTCTTTGGTTGCGGTTTTTTTTCATGAGAGGAAAGGGGTGTTGGTTGTTTAACATCTTTTGGACAGAATTTGGTAGTATTAGGTTTTTGCCAGGAAACTGTGTTCTCCAAAGATGTCCAGTTTGACTGATTTGAATGTATCTAGAAGACAGTATCTGTTGAATGCTTCTTTAAATAATTCTTTAGCAGCTCAGTGGGCATCTCGTTAGCCTAGATCTGAATTTAGCCTTAAATATTGTATACAAGTGTTTGTTTCAATCCAGTTCTGAGAATAAAAAAAAGCAGAGGAAGGTATGAATAAATTCTAAAACTTTCTGACCATATACCAACATTTAAATTCTGTATTTGGATCAAAAATCAGTCCTAGTGACCAGAAATTAACATTTTAATGCTCTGCTCTGAGAAGCTACCTTAGGTAGAATGAGAGAAAAAAATAATTTAAATTATTAATGGAGGAAGTAGCGCAGGAAATGGTTTTGCAAAATGGCATTTAGCAGGACTGTAATTAAAAGGCATCTTAAAGAAATGAAGAGAAGCTCAGCATAGATTTAGTTTTTTTAAAGAAAGCTGGATTTACAGTGCTCCAGATGTTTTGCTTAGAATAAGCTTCATTGACCTGGAATATCAAAGTGTGCCAGCGTTACTCACTGGAGCATTATTAATGTCTCTGTCTGGCTTTGTTTCAGGATCTTTGGTTTGAATTCCAATGTATTTCATTTTGTGATCACAATGATCTACAGAGAATGTTTAATCCACTGAGATTAAAATTATAAAGGTACACCAAGCATCCAAACACAAAGCTTGGCATTGTGACTTTTCCCTATTTTATTTTGGTTTTACCTAAGACATCCCAAGTGTGTAGACCCATTGTTTCCTGAAAACCTACTTTTACAAGGCTTGCATTATCAAAAATCTTTATTAGGACAACTGTGTATGAAGAAAGTTTTTAAAGGCTTGTGTCTTATCTGACCTGTCATCCAGGCACCTTTTTTAGCCAAAGATATCAGAAGGCGATGCCTGAAACAATGGAAAAATTACCAAAGACCTCTGCAATCATCATTAAAATGATTGTTAAATAATATTTTGTGTTCACCTCACGTACTTTTTTTACTGTCCATCCTCCCAACCAGTAGACAATGGAAAGTTCATTTACAGAACATTGTCAAGCAGTTTGAGACCCTTAGGACTAAAAGCTATCGATATTACAGTACCTCTCATCTTATACAGTGTGCCACGCTGCTTGTCAAGAGAGGCAAAGGAGTCAGGCTTGCAGCACCTCATGTGTCCACTTAAGTGTGAAAGAACCACCCTAAACTTTACAAGTATCTATTATCCGCGAGCAAAGTGTATTTGCTGAGGTGCTGCTTGGAGGCAGTTGTGCTCTGTGTTCTATATCTGAATGACCACGCTCAATTTCAAAACTTGTGAGCAAAAACAAAGGTCATGGACATTGTCCTTCACGCCCCAGGATCCTGAGGACCATGCGTCTTTCTTACTGTTTTCCCAAAAGCTAGCATTCTCTTGGTAATTGTTTGTCCCTGGATGATATGTCATCTTGTCAAACCTAGCATCACCAGCTCTGAAACTGGACAGCTGTAAGCCTCTGGATATCCTGAGGCTATGCATTAGAAATCTTGATGTTTGCAGAAGGGTCCCAATGTCACCATTACTGTGCGTGAAAAAATGCTTTGTTACAGGCTCAGCGTCAAATGTGTCAGGAGACAGAATGTGAAGATAATAAATTTATTCAATCCATGGGCTTTTAGCAAGGGAAAAAAACATCAGAAAGATAAGGTAACAGAACAAAGGAATGTATGTGAGAGTAAAGAAGTTCCTTGACTGCTCTAGCATCTGGGCTAGCTCCTAATTTTTTCTCCTGAATCAAGCTGCAAGCCTTCCCCTTTCTTTTGTTGTGCAAAATGCCCGCTTCTCTCTGTCCTCTTGAGAGGATGGGGAGAAGACAAAGAAAGAAATGAAGGAAAAGAGATCACCTTTTCCTGTGCCGTCCAAAGCCAGACTGTCTTTGTCTCTCCTTACAAAACTATGCTTCTTTCTAGCCATGGGGACACCTCCTTCTACCTCCTCCCTCAGATGCTTTGATTAATGTTGGTTGGTTGTACCTGAATTAGCCTGTCCCTGCCTTGGAGACGCTCACAAGTCCTGAAGATCTACTCCTAAACTCTACGATTCAAGCTTCTTCTTATAATCTTAACTATTTTAATTTTGGGATAATTGTCAAAATGCAAAAGCTGATTGTATGGACTGTGCAGCCTCGAATGGGAAACTGAAGACTGGCTAACCTTTCCCCCTCTCCCCTACACACCGTTGGTTTTGTGGGAGTCATTCTAGGGACCCAAAGAAACCCATGTTTAAAAAGTTTGCAAAGTCCACTTACTCGACATGATTACATTGCTGCAAATGCCTAACATGGTCCCATTGCACAGACTCAAAGTAGAGCGTGCAGCAGAGTGACAGTGCTTAGTAGTGTCCCAGATGAAGCACTATGGTGTGTGGTATTTTAAACCTGTGTTAGGTCAGTGGCAATGACAATGGACTGCATCAGTATAACCCCAGTGACAGGTCAGGTCACTGGCTCTTCTTCTTGTTTTATTTCTTTTCTTCTCCCATGTTCCACTTAATTTCCTAGCTTCCTTCTCTCCTCCAGCTTTCCTACCTCTCTTTGGCCCCTTAACTAAGTCTCTATTCTCCACTACCTCTAACCTCTTCTCTTGTATTTAATTTACTATTCCCAAAATGTAAAAAACAGAGGATTCATAATTCTGAGTTGCTGAAAATTTCTGGTGAGGAGCTGAACTACAAGTTGTGGCTTGCGAATCCCAGACCTTCTCTGTCAGTAGAAGAGGCAGTTGTCCACTGTGTGCAGGTAATGTTGTTTATAGCTCTTGCTAGTGAGCTCAGAAGCTGATGCCATTCCTTGGTACTAACTAACACAACTTCTGTTTCTCACTGGGGGTATTTGTAAGAGCAGAAGCAGGCTCTTGAAAGATACTGATAAACGTAGTGGCTAGTAAAGGGCACCTTGTGTTCTTTGCTTCTCTATGTAGTCTGCAGTTGTGCCCAGCACACACTGTGTGATTTCTAAATGCCCAGGCAGGAAGAACTGGCTTGTAATTGAATGTAGACTCAAATAAAGCTCAGGCACATACTTTCTGTAAGACACTGGATAAGGTATGCTGTCTTTCTCTTTGTCATATTTAAATGATACATTTACAGTTGTATCTAGCTGAATCCTGTGGGCTTTTTAAACAGTACCTTGTATAAAGGACCTCCTCATCCAAGTTGAGGTGTTTATTACAGATGATTACTTATGAATAAGCCTTTGTCCCAAGGAGCTTAACAGAGACCAAGCTCATTCCACGCAGCATGATGAAATAAATCAGATGGCATTCACGTTCAGTTGGTACTAACTTGACCTGAATTCAACCTGTCTGATATAAAGATGAAAATCTTTCCTTATCATTATAAAACCCCTTCAACCATTCATCATCTCTAATTGCTAACTTCATTATCCCCTAGCTGAGCAGCAAACCAACTATTCATAATAGCTTTATAATAAGCTGTTTCATTCTCTACAACCCATGTTCTTTGTTTTGTCACCTTTGCTTTTAAGACCTGCTTGGGTCAGAAGAACAAGAGAAAGAGCAAAGCACACACTTCTTCCCTGTTACTGGTCCCTGCACTCGGAGGCTCGACTGACCTCAGAAAATTCCTGCTCCTCTCTGGCATGCAACCACAGCTAGTACCCTATATTGCAGGGGCTGGAAGCCTTTCCGTTTGCCCCTCTGTGTGTTTCTGAGCAATTGAGTGAGTGGTGCTTCAGGCAGCCAGAGCAGCCCTTTGTCATGTGGTGCTTGTTGTGTTTCCCAGGGTATTTGTCCTCTAGAAACCGGAGTGTGGAGGTGCCGTTCCTTCAGATGGAGGTGGCTAGGAGGTGATGAAGGAACCACTATCAGGTTACAAGGCATACTTGCAAAATGTGCATAGCTCAGGATTTCTTAAAGCGGCTAGAAAAATGACAAAATACGACCACAAACCAAAAACAATCCAGTGCCTTGATATGAAAAGCTTATTTGCAGCTTATAGCGCATGAGATCTCTCCAGAAGAGAAGCTGTAGGTCCCATGAGGAAGAAAGCCAAAAGGCTTCCCTGGGGAAAACTGAAAAGCCATGTATATTCCCATGAGCTATACTCACCAGCTCCTTACGGAAGGGCTGTAGCATGGTCACATCCCACTTAAATATCTCATCTGAGTGGCTGAAAGCTGTTACCATGACAAGCAAGCTTGGTCACTTAGCAGTTGCAGAGTGCAGAAATACACTCACACACCCCTGTGGTCTAGTCTTTGGCCCTTTGCTTGTTAGCACAAAGGTTACAAGTCAGAGGAATATATTATTGATTGAATGTCTTAGAATCATAGAATAATTGAGGTTGGATGGTACCTCCGGAGCTCCAAGCAAGTCTAGTTAGATCAGATTGCTTGGGGGCTTATCCATTCCAGCCTTGAAAACCAGCAGAGATGGAGATTTAACACCTCCTTGGGCAACTTGGTCTTATGCTTGGTTATAAGTAATTAGTGGTTTCACCTTTAAGAGTTAACCTGTTGTGGTCAGGGGAAAATATCTTCTTATGCAGAAGTATCTGCTTCAGTGCAACCATCACAAGAGAATGCAACCTGTGTTCTCTCCTAAATCTTCTCTCAGCCTGATCTTGAAATACTGCTTATGAACAGTACGTTCTTAGTTGTTCATGGTGATGTAATGAACATAGATGCATTTGGCCTCTTAGTAGACATTTTGTTGATAGATTTCCAGTTGTAACCCATAAAGTGATTGAAAGCTTCCAACTGGTGTGCGCTTCACGATGCACTTAGAGCCTTACCAAAGTCTTGAAGCACCAAAGTCTTGAAGCTGGGATGCTTTAAGCTCGGAGGATTACTATACTAGGGAAAAGTTGAAGATCAGTAGGACAAAAAGTCTGTTGAAATGTCAGAGTACATTGTATACTGCAGTCCTGAGCTCTGCTGGGGCCCCTTGGAATTTCTGTAATACAAAGTAATAAAAAAGATCTGCTGTGGGTTTTACCGCTATTTTTCTGCATTTACTCCACGGTGAATAACATGCATATTGTACTGCAGACCTCCTACTTCAGCCTTCGGTCACATGTTCTTCTCTGGTTCAAACCTCTGGTAAAAGCAAAATCTTGCTTTTTGTGCTACCTTTGTTCCCTGGAGACTTAGGTTTTGGCAGATTGGCATTATGGATCATGCAGGTGGAGCAGTTGGATCCGTAAACCTCAAAAATAGCAAATGTTAGGAGTAAATTCTTATTTCTTATGAATAATTGATACATATGATGGCTAAGAATTCAAAGAGTAGTATAGGTATGTAGTTATACATTATGATAATGCATCATGGAGAAAGCTGAATTAGTTTTCAGCTGTTGATATTTCCTCCTTTTTTATAAAAGGCCCTGAAAAAATACTAAAATCTAGTCTGGATCTTAAAGCTTTGTAATTATCCAACAGGCAGATGTTAACAAGCTTAGCAAATTTCACATTAAAATATGTTCCAGGATTTCAGCAAAAAACTGATTATGCAGCTATTTCTTCAGATCCTTTAGCACACTGCGGCTTCTTTTGTTGACTTCAATTCAAGGTTTTAAAGAGGCAAACAATGCTTAATATGGCCTTTTGTCAGCCAGATCTGTTGATGGCACATGTATTGTCCCTTGGTGTTGGAGAGACTCCCCTGGTTATGTTAAACTCTGGGAATGGCAGGGGAATGATGACACAGGACTGATGCAAAGCCAAACTTTTCCTTCTATGCTTTGTGCTTCATACCAGTCCACCGCGAAAGTACAAGCAGTGACTAAGAGGAGTCTGAGGATGGAAAATGACTGGGCTGCAGTAAAGGTAATATGGGCTAAAAGGAGGAGAGAAAGAATCCTTGTTGTGCTTCTTTTCTTTGGAGAAAGTGAAAGGCTCCTCATGCAGATTTCTGTGCTGTTCAGAGGAGCCTGTGTTTATGCTGAAGGAGGAAAGGACTGAAAAAGGTGCTCATTATATCGTCAGAAGCTTCTTGCTTCATTTTGGTACTGCAAGCTGCTAACTCACTCAGTGGGAGATATGTATAGCAACTGCATGCTATTCCTAGGGATTTGTGTTGTCTTTTTTTTCAAATTTGAGAAAAATGTAAGTGCTTATTGAAGTACGGAGATTGACAGTGTGTGCTGCTGTCGGGCCCAGTGGAGGCAGATGCTTAGGAGCACTGGGGAAGCCTCTGAAGATGGGGAGGGTCTGTCAGTTCAGAGGCACACAGAGTTTGAATGTGTCTTCACAGCATTCCTAATCTTCTCTCTTTTCCTCCTCCTTCCCTTCATCTGCTTTCTCTTCCTACTGAATGTTACTTCCCTTCACCTGATGTTCCCTCCTGAAGCTCTGCCAGCCTGCCTACTCATTTGTACAGCTGTTAGACCTCACAAACACTTAGCTTGCTCCTTCAGCTCAGCCTCTCATCCTCCGACTGGGCTTGGCCAGGGTTTTACTTTACTGGACTTGCCGTCTGGCTTTCCCCACGTGTCCATCTTCTAATTTTATTACTTTCTCATTACTTGCCTCAAACACAACGGTGCTGGAAACCGCAGGAACTGTAGCAAGCCGTTAAAACTGAAATGAAAACTCTTTAGTCCTGTGTGGCTGACCCCGTGGCCTACAAGAGCCATGGGGAGTCCCAGGCCATTGTCCTGTAGAGTTCAGATAAGAGTGTAAAACTATGTTCCTGCACATGAGCCCTTTGGGGCTAAGTCTGCAAAACTTATTTTCCTTCATTTGCCTTTTTTTTTTGGTGTGTGTGTAAAAGTGCTCCCTAAATGAGTGTGCTTCATGCACAGTCATATCCCCTGACCTCCCAGTAAACTGTTCTGCACTACAAGCAGCAGACTTAATATGAGTCATTTGTAAAGGCAAAAAATCCAGTCGTCCCTACTACATGCTGGTCGTAACTTTGTTTGCTGTGGGCTGGTGATCTCAGTAGCCAGTAGAGAGTTTTTGAGGAAATAACTGTCCGTTTAATTGCTTTGAAATAAATCTTTTGGTCTGTCTAGCAATTTCAAGCCATGATCTTAATTATTCTGGATGTATTACTTCACCAAAGATTCCTATAGTCTGATCCTTCTCAATAATTTCAGCTTGAGAAGCAACAATAAAAGTTTTTTTTGGAAGTGTTAGTCTGTGGATATTCTTAGGGAAGCCATGCTACTTGATATCATCAGGAATTAATTTGATTAGTCATGTAGACAGAAGTGCGGGGGCAATTTGTGCTGAGAGCAATGCTTGTGCAAGCTGATTGACTTCATTGCAATTGCCTCTGGTGGAAAGTTCAGTTTGACCTATTTTCTTAAATTTTCCTTAAAGCCAGATGACTCAGACCTTTCCGGAGACAGGGCAGACAGAGCGTGGTGTATGGCTTGGTCCTTGAGTGCTTGTGACAGGGAATGGAAAGTCGTAGACCTCTGGGATTTCATGATATTGATGTTTATCCCACACACTGTAAAAGAGAGAGAGTTTCAGGATATCCCAAGTGGCAGATCGAGGAAGACTGAGTTTTTCTCAAGTGTCTCAAGTTGATCACCTGAGATTTTCAGGCACTGGCGATTAGATATTTTTTTTTTTTCTCATCAGTGTTTCTTTTATTCCCATCTTGAGACATGCAATTCTTGAGAAAATAGCAAGAAAACCATGGCGGCACCCTGAAAGATGATGACCATGACCTGCTTTACTGAGCTTTCTTTGCATGCTAGAGTCTCCAGAAAAGGCTGTTCCAAGTCATTGGTCTGTCACACACAGAAAACTCGATTGGTTCCACAGAGTTTCAAGTTTCTCTGTTCCATGTTGCAAATTTGGGGCTTCTGCTGTGTTTTCTTTATTTCAAGTCAAACATTTGATTTTGTACAAACAGTTGTAATGTAGATCTCTGGAACCCTCCTGTTGCCTTCTTTGCTTTGCTTTTCAGACGTGTTTTTACTAGGAGCCAACAAGTGCCCAGTTTCTATATCCATAGGAAAAACTAACTCATGATGTGGGAGCAGTTCTGCCTGTTGGCCACCCAGAGGTGGCTGGTACTTGACTTTACTCCAAGGGCTTGGACTGCTCCGCTGGATCGTCTCTCTCCAGTTTTCATGGCTAGGAGCATTTCTGACATGAATAAGTCACATTCAGTTTTCCCCCCAGGGGCTTGCTAGACACACAGGCATGCACACAGGCATGCCCTGCCTTCTCCCCTCACTGAGCTTTTTTTAGAGTACTGTGGGGGAACATAACCTTGTGAGGAATTAGAGATGCAGCCAGATACCTGACTGTGGGTTTGGTTTTGTGTTACGGGGTTTTGAAAATATTTTTCTGCACCTGTATATAAGACAGCTCTGTTTTTTGTGGCAGAAAAGCAGAAGGTGCAGAGCTGTTTATTATTTATGAGCAGAAGGAAAAAGATGTTTTGGGCGTGGGAGGGGTAAAAATCCAATGTGTATTGGACTTTTATTCTCTCAGTGTCAAGCAGGCAAGGAAGCTGCTGCATGTTAGGAGTCCCCAGGTCACTAGTGCTATGTGTTTTGTTACATGTTATGATGTGCAGCCACATGAATCGCTAAATTGGCCAGGCAGAATTTGATTCAGGTTCCTCCTTGCTTTCAGTCTCATAATTGCACTGAGGTTTTTGGAACTATTTTTTGTTAACTTCAAGATTGCAGCTATATCTAAACGGAGGATGCAGGAGTTCTGCTGAGTCCCAGTTCATGCCTCTGCTCTAGGCTGTGTCTATCAGCAGGGTAAAAATGGTGATGGTTTCCATTCCTCTGCAAAGCCAGTAATGCAGGATCTGCAAAGTGCTCCAAACAGAATCACTAAAAACCCAGGGCATGCCACATCTAAATTAGATACAAAAATTCAGAGTGGATTTTCTAAGATGGGAGCTAATGACCTTGTTAGGACTGTAGTGACTAGTGGCTCTGGTGCTAGGACTTGCAGTGACTTTGCTAGAGCTAGAACTTAACTTATAATTTCAGATTGTCTCTTCCTTTGAGTGTCATCTAATGCTAATGGGTGCTTGCTCACCTGTTTTACACATCCAGACTCCACACTGGTTCATTGCTGGTGTTTACCCTTAGCTTCATCAGGCCTTTGGGCAGTAATGACACACCTATTTGGGCATTCAAATGGCAGCTCAGCAGCTTTCCGTCCATCCTGCTGGGTAGGATCACATTTTGCTTTTTATCCTTAGAAGTCCGTTACCATCAGCAGTTCTTCACACTTGCAGCAAACAGGTGTTTCTAAGCTTAAGTGGTTTTTGTGTGTAACCTTTTCTGTTCATTTTTATCACACCATATGGTATCACAGTGAAATAAAGCAGGGCTTCTCCTAAATAGGAGAGAACTCCATCATGGCAAAGTGTGTGCATAGGATATGGAGAGCCCTGCAAGTAGAGCAAGAATGAGCCGTGTGATGCTTCAGCAGCATTGTTCAACATAGGAAGGCCAGGAAAGGGCGTTTTTCTTTCTTCTCCCTTCAGTTTGCTTTTATTTGTGTGGCACTCATCACCTGGCTCTCTTGGGCTCGTGACTGAGAGGAGTAGCTGGGATTGTTGCTTAAGAATATGTTTATAGCTGCAGAACTAAAAAGGTCATCTTCTATTTTGGCCTGCAGGAGTCTCAGGCTGATTCTTCCTCCTCCTTGCCCTCCCTGTTTTGCTGATGGGCCACTCAGTAAGCAGAAATAACACAGAAATACTGTCAGCCTAGCACCCTGGAGCCCCTGCCATGGACCCGGAGTCCTGCTGCACTAATTGCCTGGGTAACTGAAAATACTTGGGTATCCGGGTTTGAGTTGTGGCTTGCAAGCACAAGTATTCTCCACCTCGCAACAAACTCATTTGGCAAATGTCAGTTGTCTCAAGGTGGCTTTTGGGTTTTTTTTTTGGCAGTGAGTAGAAGATGCTACCAAACAGGGTACTGTGTTAGTGGCTGATCCCTCTGTTGTAGTCAGTGGATCTAATTGTACATATTTTCCTCTTCGCTCCAAGTTGATCAGTTTGTTTTAGTATGTGTAATACAACATGGATGTATGCATTCATCACCAGAGCAGCTGTTAATTAGTTAATTTATCTTTTATATCTTTTTTTTTTTATTCTCACTAGGATTCATAGTACAGTGGGCAGAGGAAATAGGAAGGAAGGGAAAATATTTAGAAAAAATTGTCAAGCACAGGGGCATCACTGCCTAAATAGACCGCAAAGCAAATGAATCATGGTGTTTTGGTTAGAAAGACTAAACTGCTGAGAAGTGGCGATGCTGCCCTGGTAGACTTGCGTTTGTCTAGCATTTTCAGCAAGACAGTGCCATTCTGTTAGCCACAGCTTCTTCAGGGAAACACTACAGCTCTACAAGATAATGTTCATATTGAAGGAACGTGGCTGAGATGCTTCCACATGATTTCTGCTGCCCAACTATTTGTACTGGAAACAGGAGGAAGTCTGCCCACATAGAAACCTCCACGTTGTTCAGCCATGGGGAAGGACAGACTTCAGGGATATCCTGACTAGCATTGGGCATTTGCACAGTGCCACAGCTTAGAGAAAGAAGTAAGAGGAAATCTTTTCTGTCGTGTGGAGGTTGCAGCCAAAAGCTTGCCTGCTTTTGGCTGCTTGGTTCCAGCATCCCTTTTTGTTTTCACTGAGATTAAGGGCACAGTGACCCAAAAAAGACTCTCAGCCAGGTCATTTGGAATGGGGGAGACATGGTCCAGGGGAAAAAATTGAAAGATGGGGTGGAGCCTCAAAAGATTTTGATGCAGAGATGAGCTCATATCTCAGTAGTCATCTATGTAAGTGGGGTGCTGCTTTCATCTCTTCTTTATGGAGCATGGAAATGGCACTCTCCTTAATGGCAAAGGCTGCTGCGGTGGGAGGAACCAAAGGTACAAATTATTTCCCAAGTGAATGTGGGCTGGGAATAGGATGCAAGTTTGTTGATTCACTGTCAAATGACCACATCTCTGACATCCTCTTCATTGATTTTGTTGTCCAGTGTGCAAAAAAATTATGCCAGGGTTTGCAGCCGCGTATTGAGGTAGCAAAAGAGTTTTATACTTTTTTTTGACTTATCTTTAAAAACAAGGCAAAGCAGGAATATTGTAGTACATTCATTTTACATTATTTGTCCTGGAACTGATTAGAAGTGGCAGCTTTCACCATAATTACACAGATCATAATTAAACATATTTTGGTTTTATGAGCTGTGGCAAATTCAAATTCTCTATAAGGTGGCTCTCAGGAATGAAGGCAATTTGCATGTTATAGCGAAGCACATGTTACAAGAGACATACTAGCAGATGGCTTCAGGGCTTGTTTGCATTCAGAATACATAGCACCTGCAAGCAAAAATGCACTGGGCTTTCTCCATGATAATTTGGGCTTCTTATCTACACCGAATCAAATGTCCCCAAACATGTCAAAGCAGCTGGGCTTCTGCAGTGTCCTGGCATCTGCTTGCAAAAACTGTTCATTCCCATAATGTTTGGTGGTTCTTTTGTAGTATAGAGTACATGTGAGGATGTATGGAGTCACCGAGTGCTTTACACCTGACCTGCAGGAATAGTTACATGGGTAGTCTCCCTTCTACTCTCTGCCCAACAAGGGGGTTGCTCGTGTCCCACTCTAGAAGTTGTTTGGGTTTCGGAGATAATAACACTAAAAAATGCAGGGTTTGGATGCCAAGTCTATTTCCAGATCTGAGTTGAATTTCACGGTTTTAGAATAAAAAGAGTTGGAAGAGGAGGGATAAACATACTTGAAACAAAATCCAATGAAACAGAAAGCTTAAGTTTGGACTGAGTGAACTGTTTAGACTAAGCCTGACGGAAAATGTTTTTCCTGTTTCCCCTCTCATTTTGCTATAAATATTAAACCTAAGTATTTGAACAGTCTTTGTAAGTGTTCCTTCTCTGTCATATACAAACACCTTCAGAGCACCTTGCAATATGATTTCATAAAATTTGTCTGAAAATCAGAAACATCAGTATCACTGTTCTATAGCCAAGGAGCTGAGACATCAAGATGTTGTAAGTAATTTGTCCAAGGTCACGGAGGGAGACTGCAAAAGATTGATGACCTGACCCAGTTTTTCATGTCCAAGTCCTACCTGATTCCTTAACTACAAGACCATTTGCCTTACAAGACCAGCTCTGTTGGTCGTCAGCTCTGCTGAATATCTTACGCTAGCTTCCTTTCCCAAAATAGGTGAGGCACAACACCCCAATACTGCCCCAAGACAGTGAATACGGTATTCCAGTTTTGAGTTCACTGTGCATTTCATTAACACTTGTACTTCCAAAATTCAGGGAAGTTCCCATTTGAATGTGCTTTAATTTCCTGACCCATTTCTATAATGCAGCAGTGCCAGGTAGCAGTGACAGACAGCACTGAACTCTAAGCAAGTTCAGAAGGTGAATTATGGTCAAATCTTCCACTTACCTAATTATTTTCAGAATCAAAGCTGAACTGAAGGTGTTCTCAAAGGCAATGATTAAGTTAAAGAGAAATCCACTGCACTGCGAGTGTCTCAACTACCGGGCAACTGGTAGGGGATCGACCTGTTCTGAGCTTTCTGTTTCCAAGCGTGCAAGGTAGCAAACGCAGTCTGAGCATCAGGCATTCGAAAAGACAGCTTTTCAGTGTATTAACTGGTAACTACATGATATGCAGATTTGGGGAATTCACCTGCTTGTTCCTGAATAATTCTGCATTCCCTAGTCTCCTAACGCTTATATGAAACAGGTGAGAATTTCAGATGAGCAACACATGCAAAATCAAGTCCTTTGGGGCAATGCTTAACCTGAGGTGACCGACTCTATTCAACATAAACCTATAATAAACACCCCAGTGTGCAGGATGCTTTGCGTGGCTTCATGAAAGGCACAATTCTGCTGAGAGCGTGCTTCAGCCCGTATTTCCGTGAGATTTGATAGCACCTAGTCTGATTTGTGAACGCTGCTAAGGAAAGCAAAGACTTGCAGTTTTTGCCGTGACATCTCAAGGTTTCAAGTCCCGGGAGCGCCAGGTGAGAAGTCAGACCTGCATCAGAATGACGCAGAACAAGTAGGTCAGCAGTTTCCTTGCATGCATCTTGTGTGTGTGTCTGTGTGTGCGTGCATGCGTTTGAGAAAATGGAAAATCATGGCACTGAATCCTTGAGTTCTGCTCCGTCTTTAGGCAAAAGTCTCACTGACTGTTTCATGCGCTGTTGAAGAGAATCGGGGCCGGTTTGGCCTCTTACTGCAGTACAACATGTGGCAACAATATGTGGAAATGGTAGAGAATTGCAGAATGAGTGGATTTCTTCTAACAGCAAGCAAGGGCTTGGCTAAAAATACGGAGAATGGTGTTATTCTTTGCCATGTTTCATCTGCCCCAATTGCACTCTCTCTCTGCTTAGTGCCTGCCAACCTGATAGCTTGCTGAAGATTTAAAGAGCAACACTCACGTTCCTATAATAGCTACCAGAACAGCTGAGGTTATCATCTCTTCTTCAGGCTTTCCTTCCCCAATCCAGCGAGAAGCCAGCACCCTCACACCCCTTTCTGTGTCACAGGCACTGTCCTGAGCTGCTGCTTCGGCAGGCTGGGCAGCTTGGGCTATTTACTGTGCTGTGAAAACAGACGGCACATTTTGGGGTCAGTGGGGCAAGGGAGGGATTGATAGAGCATCTGGCCAGAGATTATCATCCCCTTCAGGCTGGGGGAGCTTTGGAAGCTCGCTGCTCGGGCTGCGGGCATCGGGGCTGCTCTCCAGAGCAGCTGCAATTTGGGCAGGAGGAACACAGAAGGGGGTATTCATCCCCCAGATCAGCAGTCTGGACAAATCCAAAGTGTCTGCGCTTTTCCTCTGGTCAGCAGCCTTGGCCTAGGAGGAGTGTCCCGCTGCAGGGCTGAAGTCACCAGGTGGTGACTGGCCTTGTGAGCCCCCCTGGGGCCAGGGCACCTGAAGCAGAGGGGCCCGGGGAGCCCAGGTG